>NW_028189430.1:14002-23557 GCF_048542155.1 Nylanderia fulva | reverse complement strand
TAGGATTGTCGATGAGGAAAGCGACAATGACGAAATAAATGAGGTGGTTGAGGAATTACCAGCATTGAATTTGTACAATGTACAGGCAAAACAAAATAATAATGATCAAATCGTTTTAAAAACGTAGGGCTTTCCTCACACAAATCACTGAAGATTCGGATATTAACGATCAGTATACAATATACCCAATACACGCGAAAAGAATCGATAACGAATCTGCATTGAAGCGTTATCAAATGATGAAAATTGAAGATTTTCCAATGGATAATCGTTATAAATATCTGGATGTCATGTGTTTCCCTGATTTATATCCTAATGGTGTCAATGGACAACGAGAAGATAGAAACTTTGCATTGCCGGAATATTTATTTATTAGAACACGATTGATGTCAAAACATAGTAGATTCAGGTTGAATCTGCAGTATCTGTTTTTCCTTCTCAATGATGCTAACTACCGACAGTTGAAAAGTGGTATCTATTATACGATGATGGTTACTAACCCACGAGAGAGATACACTGCTGGTAGATACTTGAACGAATTGAAAGGTTACGAATTAAAATCGAATTTAATGAGTATTTTTGCAAAATTGAAAAATACGGATCAATTTTGGCGACAACCGTCCAATAATGTAACATGCATGACTTTGCATTACGGTCCAGCGACGTGGTTTTTGACTTTGAGTCCTAGTGAATGGAAATGGTCCGATTTGGGTGAATATTTACGAGATATGAATCCCGATAAAGAGAAGTTAGGCATCAGCGAACTAATCGCATACGATCCTGTAAGTACTTCTAGATTCATGTGCATAAAATTCAAAGCCATGATTGATTTTATTTGTTCGTCCGATAATCCAATAGGAAAGGTTATTCATTACTTCTGGCGACTGGAATATCAACGTAGAAGTATCCAGCACATGCATTGTATGATTTGGATAAAAGATGCTCCAGTATAAGGAAAATCGCCGGATGAAGAAGTTGCTACGTTTATTCAAAAATACGTAACGTGTGAAATTCCAGATGAAAATGTTTCGCCAACGTTGTACGATACGGTAATAAGTGATCAGAATCATAAACATAACTCATATTGCATGCGTACGAAAAAAACGGAAACTAATATATACAGAAAGTGTCGGTTCGATTTTCCTCGGCCAGTTACTGAGAATTTCGTTTTAAGAGACGTTATCACTTCGATAGTCGGTAGAAAAAATTTACGCAGTAAGAGCAGATTGTACGATCTTCCTCGCAAGGAGTCGGAAAGGTTTATAAATGATTATAATCCGTCTATCAAATTAGCCTGGGAGAGAAATATGGACATACAATTTATTAGAGAAAAATCAGAGTTTTTAAACTCATATTTAACAAAATACACGACAAAGTCGGAAAAATGCAATACAGACTTTGAAGTGATAGATTCGAATAAGTCCTTGGCATCGAAATTGTGGAATTTTGCAATGCGTTCATTAAATAACAGAGAATGCGGTGCTTTAGAAGCTGCGGATACACTATTAGGGAATCCCTTGTACGGTACGGATAATGATACCATGGTCAAATGGATCGATGTTAATGAGGTGAGAAATAGAAAAGTTAAAACATTTAATGAAATTTAAGCTCTTGATGAAAATTCTACGAATATTTACTGTTCGTCACTCATCGATGATTACTATCCAAATAGACCTCAGGAATTAGAATCATTGAATTTGTACGATTTTGTCAGATTCTGGGAAATTACGAAACAGATGTCAAATAATGACGAAGTCAAGTGTTACAAACTGGCATCGGGTTTATTTTTAAAAAAACGAAAAAAGGGTTATTTAATTAACCATTATCGATTCAATATAAAAACTGAGCCCGAAAAATACTTTTACTCGCTGCTTCTTCTGTTCAAACCATGGAGAGATTTGAGTGAACTCAAGGGTACATTCGAGACTTACACGGATGCCTTTAAGAATTCAGAGTCTGTTTTAACGAAGGTAATGAAATATCACGAAAGGCTCGAAGAAATACAGAAAGCTTTTGAGAACGTTGCTGAATTAATCGAGAAGCGCGAAAATGATCTGAAAACAGCAGACAGAGACAAATCCGATGACGATGAACTGGATTGTAATCCGATAGAAACTGACGACGCGATGAAAGATCTGGAAGATTTTGGTAAGATTGACGACCCGATTGATTTATCGCAAATGATGTCGCAATTGAACGAAGACCAGAAAAGAGTCTTTGATGGAGTATGCCAAGTTTTACAAGATAAGAATCAGATTCTGCGACTGTACGTAAGTGGCGAGGGTGGTACAGGGAAAAGTTTTCTAATTGAAACGATTAAACATTGGATCAGAATAAATTTGAAAAAAACGACTGCCATATCTGCTCCCACGGGTATCGCAGCATTCAATATCGATGGCTTGACAATCCATAGAATGTTTCAACTACCGTTAGTCATGAATCTACACCAATATATACGCAATTGTCAGACATGGTCTTGAAAACTTTGAGAGACAAATTAAAGAATGTCGAATTATTTATAATCAAAGGAATTACATGTAACAATGCAATGATGGATTTAGGAACGACTGTATTCAGTGATGGTCAAGCCTATGTAGGTTTGTCACGAGTAAGTAAATTGGAAGGCCTACATTTGATAAATTTCAATCCAGCATCAGTTAAAGCAAACTCGAGAGCCATTGTAGAATATAATCGATTGAGATCTATATTCAAATCTGAACTGCCACAAATCAATCCGTCCGAGAAAAAGGTTGTGAAAATGTACGATCGTCGATGGGATATCCCTAATATCATTGATGATATGCAGAATTATGATTGTGAGGAACCAGAAAGTATAGTTACGTGAAAAATATATGGCCTTTGCAATAACGATGCTGTTTCGTGTTACGCTAATGTAATATTACAATGTGCGTTTCATTGCGTACGTATTAGGCAACAAATACTGAAAAATAAAGCATCGAATGCATTGATTGATGCTATCTGCGCGTATGGTGAACGTAAATATTGCAACATTCAAGCGGTTAGAAGATCTGTCGGAAAACGCTTCGAAGAACGAACACAACAAGATGTTTCGGAATTTTTTACGGCTCTAATGCCGACGTATTCCGACATCAATGATGTATTAAAACTCGAATTAAAGCACGTAACATGTTGCTCGAATGTCAAATGTAATTACAATATAACTAAGCTGGAAAGCAGTAGTTTGTTAATATTACCTATACATTCGACATTAAAAAGGAAAAAAAGTGTCACTCTACAAAGTTTGATTAATGTAGAATTTTCTAAATGGGAAACGATAAACGGCAATTGTAACGAATGTAAGGGCACCGTGTTGAAAAAGAAAACCGTAATCGAATCAACTTTATCCGTCGTAGTAATACAGCTCAATTTATATACTTTTGTAAACGGTGCTTCTAAAAAAATTATCAACAATCGGATTAACGCCGTGCCGACGAGTAATATCACGATTAATGAAAAAAAGTACAAGGTAATAAGCGCTATATTTCACGAAGGTGAAGAAATGAATCGTGGTCACTACACGTGTATGTTGTATTACTCTAATGATATGGAAGTGTTCAAGAAAAAATGGCCCAAAGGAGTACAAGGGGCATACATATTGTTCTTAGAACAGATTAAATAATGGCGCTGTATAAAGGCTGCCGTAAACGCTACATTAAAACATCAACTGTTCTAGCGCTGTATAAAAGTTGCCGTAAGCGCCAAAATAAAATATCGGCTGCTCTGGCGCTTTATAAAAACTGCTGTAAGCGCTGCATTAAAACGAGTGCAATAAGTTTCTAATTTGACCTAGGCTTCATGACATTTCAAAAAGTATCATCAAGAAAAAAATTATCAGACAGAAATATGTATGTCGTGTTAAAATCGGAGAGACGAAGAAAAATATATGGTTGCGTTCTCACGAGAATGGGCGATGGAGGGGCCCATTCTTTATTTTCAATATTCATACAAGAATATAAATTCATTCTGTTGCAATTGAAATAAATGTGCAATGTATCGTTAAAAGTTATTACAATTATACAAACATTTACATATATGATTAAATAAAATATATATGTATACTATAATATAATTATATATTTTATATATGTACATATATACCATATATTTCAATTATTTTGAACTGTATTGCATAAATTGTTACTTATACAAAGTTATGTGATAAGAATCGAAAATACATATATTTGTGATACTTGAATTACTAGAAAGCTGCTCTATATATCTGTACTTTAAAAAGTAAGTGATATCCTAAAAAAATCATAAAAATGAAAAGGTCAGGCCATGTTCAAAAGAAGGTACTCAAAAATTTAAACGATCTAATAATAAATTATCACGAAAAGTAACTGATATGTTATTCAAGGTGCCAGTTCAAAGTGAACATACGTAAAGTGTATATTATCTAAATTTAGTAATAATATATTACCATGAAAAGTAACTGTGATATTTTATTCAAGGTGCAAGTTCACATTGAATATACATACATATAAGTAAAACTGATTACAATTTGATTCTAGAAAATAAGTGCGATATGTTATTCTTAGTGCACAAAATATAATAGTCGTTTATAGAGATTTGATTTGAAATTCATACTAGCCCGTACAATGAAAAATAATTGCTCGTAATTCCAGAGTACCAATTTGTTAATGACTCAGAAAAATAACATGGCGGCCTGCTCTCAAAAAACTTTCGATGGGTAGAATAAATAATTGAAATAAGAGTTGTGAAAATTGTATAAATTAAAAACCTCCAATCTTTCTTTAGTAAAATTTCAAATTTTCGTATCAACTTCCGATTTGTGTTATACCGTATTTTCAGGGAGTAAGTTATTGATCAGAAAACTTTGCCTTGTTGCTCGAAACGGGTGTATATTAAGTAAAATTTATAAATGTACAGTTCTCAGGTCAACTACAATAAAGCTATACGCTTAAAAAGTTTACTGATTATTTGTCGTAATATACAATAAAAAATTACATATTAATTATTCAAGATACAAGTGAGAAATAAATATCATTAAAATATACAAAAAAAATTTATCAATTTGACTCTGAAAAGTAAGTGACATGGTTCTCAAAGTGCAAGGTTTCATTTGACTTACAATTTTCTTCAGAAACACAGAAGAAAAAGGTGTTTGTATATAGTTTTGTATATTCACTTTGTTGTGTGTGCAGAGCTTTTAAAAATACGTTGAATCCTTATTCTAATCTAATCTTCTTCTAATGTAATACTTTTCGTATTTCAAATGTTGTAGTAATTATTCTGTAAGAGCTTTGACATTATTTCTAAATGGACATCGAGAAACATCATAGTTTTTTGAGAGCAGGCCGCCATGTTATTTTTCTGAGTCATTAACAAATTGGTACTCTGGAATTACGAGCAATTATTTTTCATTGTACGGGCTAGTATGAATTTCAAATCAAATCTCTATAAACGACTATTATATTTTGTGCACTAAGAATAACATATCGCACTTATTTTCTAGAATCAAATTGTAATCAGTTTTACTTATATGTATGTATATTCAATGTGAACTTGCACCTTGAATAAAATATCACAGTTACTTTTCATGGTAATATATTATTACTAAATTTAGATAATATACACTTTACGTATGTTCACTTTAAACTGGCACTTTGAATAACATATCAGTTACTTTTCGTGATAATTTATTATTAGATCGTTTAAATTTTTGAGTACCTTCTTTTGAACATGGCCTGACCTTTTCATTTTTATGATTTTTTTAGGATATATATAATCCTGATGACGTCAGCGGACGCGGACAGAGAAGAAGAAGAAGAAGACGACGTTACTTCATTTTTCATGAAAAACGTCACTTTTTGACCGCTTGTATCTCCAGAACGGCTTGACCGATTTTATTCCTTCTTGGCTCAAATTACTCGTGGCGATGCCGCCTTTCAGGTTATATTACCTGCAATTCAAAATTTTTTATATTTTAGTAGTTCTACACCCCCAAGAAATGGACTTTGATGATGCAGGATAAGAAGACTTGTAGTGTCTTTTAAGGTCTTTTAGGGTTTGAACATGGCCGGAGACACTACCGCGTCTCCTAATATACATACCAGAAGAAACATTAGTTTTTCCTCAATAAATACAATTTTTCGTTTGGGTTATTTGTTTATAATCACAATCTTTCTTTGATGTATCAGTCTCATCATTGTTTCTATTTCGATCCATATGCTTTCTTACATTGCAATCTGATACTGAAATATGTAGAAATAGATAATTATACGGATACAATAGAGCCATAGTAATAGGAATACTTTATAATTTTAAAATGTATGTACATACCAGAAGATATTAAAATACTTTTTGAATGATTATTGTAGTTTTTCTTTTCTAAATCAATTTTGTTTGTATGGTTATTAGTACCATTTGTATCAATGTAATCTGTTGCTTTGTTGCTATCTACTATATAAAAAGATTAAGATTAATTGTTATATTATAGTATTTACAATATAATTATACTGAAAGATATATTTAATATTTTGAATCATGTAAACAAGATAAGAGTGTTTCTTCATGATCAAAAGACACGGTAGTGTCTCGCGACCAGTTAAGGGCGTAGCCGAGACACCGTGTATCTTAACGCGAGTCGGACATTTGAGTCTATTATAAATTTCTAATCCTCAATAACGGCTGAAGCTATCGAGTTTATACTAGACTTAATCGATAGATTGAGTTCAAATTATATAATAAAAGTGTCTTTATTTCTGCTCTACGTGATTTGTAAGCAGAGATATATAAATGCAAAGTCGAAATCTGAAAAATTTCTTTTAAGAAACGTCCCCGTCATCATTATTATTATCATCATCGACCACGCATACATAGTAGTATCGTGCTACACGTATTCACACGTATACAACACATGCGCACACATATATCACACGTACACAACACATGCAATAGATGCATAGTATTGGAAATGTCCAGTTCTCACGTTTTACAACAGACGGCGATTTTAGTGACAGTTGTCACTATCGCACTTGTTTCCAGGTTATATGTCCTCGTCGAACTGCATTATCTTACGCTAAAGTCAAGGTGAGCGATTAAAAATTTCCGATATTTGTCTTTATTGCCGATTATAATCTCTTGATTATAATATTTTAATTTCTTCATTTTGTTTTTCAGAATAACGTGATGTGAATGACGTATGGACGATGTAATTAATTTTGTTATATTATACAATTTATATATTTATCAATTCCTGCAAAATTATGTTCGCGAACCGAGAGCACAGAGTTCGGCTACGAACGAAATCAGCTGATATTGCTCGAAGGAGCGAAGGACATAGGAAGCGGAAAGAAGAAAAAACACAAACTAGGAAGCGAACGTGAGAGCAAGAGAGAAAGATCAAAGACGATCAGAATCGGGATCTGAGCGGGCCCGAGAGAGGAAGAGAGAGGAACACGACAATCGCTACAGAAATGGACAGGAAATCGGGAGAAAGAAAGGAACATTCAGAAACGTAATTTTCCTTTTGTTTGTCGTTAGATTACTAATTTATTTAGCACTGAGTCCTAATCTTTAATTTTAATATCGATTAGGAAAATATGACGACATTTGCAATTGTGGGTTTGTTACACTTTGAATTACGCGCTATAAGCAAAACCGCACAAGTAGATCACGTTTCGTCGATCGCGTATTTCAATTATTTCGATTAACTCTTATCGATGATTATTACGGTCAGATTCGCTTCGATTCTCGAAAAAGACTGACTCGTCGTTCGAACGAGCGCTGACGATTACCTCAATATTGAGAAGGGAGAATACAATAGAAGGACCTGTCTTTTGAAACGGTGACACAAACAAGTAATAAACGAAGAAAATACAAAACAAGTCATCAGCGAAGAAGATACAATATCGGACATGACTTGATATAAAAATAACGGACATAATATTGACAAATTATTTGTTCCATCCTGAACACTGCAATATGATTTATTAATGATATCTTTATGCATAAAGTTTCATAAAACGGTATGTTTTTTATAAATACATAATTTTTATAATTTTTTTTCATATGACACGTTCGCACATAAAATATCAAATTGCTAGAGATGATGTAGAAACATCAGAATATTTGCCGCAAAATGTTTCAGATTTCCAAAATGTAATAAAGCCAGAAGCCACATTTTGGAGGAAAGCATACCAAGTGTGTTTATTGATCTCTGTTTACTTTATTTTATCAATAGGCCTTACATTTTATAATCCATGGCTGTATAATACGTATGTGAGTAATTACATGTACAACTAATTAATAACTTGCTTTTATTTATTATTATTTAGTTATATACAACTTAAAATTATTTAATTATTATAAAAAAATATTTGCTATAAACTAAATATCTTGCTCATATGAAGAAAACATATCAGATTTCTAATAATTGTATATAATAATTATAGGGATTCATTTATCACTTGTGGAAGTAGTAGTAGAGTGCCATTTGATATACAGTTTATATATCGATTAAGAAGCATGCATCAAAAAAATATGTGGCATGGCCAGACGGATATATTAAATTAACAATGGCAAAAAGTATGAATTGAATATCGTTAATGATACCTGCAGAGACAGCGGTGTGTGGATAGGAAATTAAAGAATTGTGTGGATATGGTTTAACCACTGGCATTAATTAATTTACAAATCTTTGGTAGTATAAAATAATCTTATAATGGCAATTAATAATAAAACAAAGTGTTTATTATCAGGAGAGAGGTGAGGCTAGCGATCCGATAGGTATACTTTCAGTTCAGTCAAATACCCTACAATCTGCACAAAAAAACAAAAAATAAAAAATATCGAAAGAGATCGAAGAAAAAAGAGCGAAAATGATCGAAAACAATAAGACGGAAAAATTATCCGTAGTACGCTACGTGTATCCATTTACCGGAACAAAAGGACGCCGAAAAGCGACGTAAAAACGATTTTCGTCAACCTGCCCCCCACAAATTTGACCTATTTCGATGAACGGAACCTAGTTTTTTCGAACAAAGTATAGCCAATAATCACTCCGAAAAACAAAGCGCCAGTTTTTTCCCCGTAAATAGAGACCTGACCGCACGAGAGAGCTCTATGGTAGCGGAGGGAGATATGAATTTTTCAAGTTATTTTTTTTGGTCACGAAAAAAGTGTCACTTTTTTTTAAGAACGGGTAAACGTCCTTGTTCCAGATCACTGATCGAGAAGGAGTGATTTTTCCGAAGCTGCTTTAAACTTATCGCGGTCAACCTCCTAGTATATTGACATTTGCCTCAGTTGCTACTTTTTGCAACCAACGAAAGATACAAATATCTCGATACCTCTCACTCGGGTCTCCCGTTCTATCGTTACTCCCTATCGCTCTCTCTCGCGACTCTAATCTCGCTCTCTCTCGTTCCTCTTGACTCTCTACCGCATCGGACTCGCTTTGATCTCTCGCATCTCTCCCGCTTTCTCGTCGCGTTCTGTGTCTCTGCTCTGCCGATGTCTATCGCGCGTTACCTTCGCTCTCTACTCGTCTTCAATCTTTTATCCCCGTCC
>NW_028189430.1:0-13083 GCF_048542155.1 Nylanderia fulva | reverse complement strand
GAATAAAAAATTTTTTAAAAATTTTCGTGTTTTAAAAGGGGTTATACGAATAAAAGCCCCGACGAATTGAAAATCCAGTAACTTTAGTTAGACGAAACTTTAACAAAAGTGATATCAAAGGGTTTTGCAAAAAATATAGCTGTAGTAAGATGTTCTTGGTGCAAGAAGTCATTAGTTTTGAAACATTTTTTTGTCGAATATCATTATTGTAATGTGTATAATGAGTGAATAATATAAAATGCAATACATTTTTAAAAAAATCTAAATATACACAATACACAGTTATAAATACATAGAAACATAAATAAGAATTATACAAAACATTTTTTATATATTTTATTGTTCGACGGTAATTACTTACCGCACTAGCACGGATGAGCGTATATACGGGAGCGTTTATAATTAATTTTCGAAAATGAATTTCGTAACATAACTTTATTACACACAATGGTTGAATTTGGAAAAAATAAGCTTTAAATTAGGTAAAACAAAATTTTAATTTTGAAAAAAAAATTAAGGTGTGAGGGTTTTTAGAAAAAAAAAAAAAAAAAAAAAAATTTTTTGTTCATATAACTTTAAAGTACTCTTCAAGCCATTAAAATTGTGTTGTACGTTTTTTCTTTATATCTCTTATAGTTTAGCAGATATTTGATCCTAAAGTAAAAATACCGTTATTCTATTAAAGGGGTGTTTCACCCCTTAAAACTCAAATTGCGCACGTATAAAAAAAATACGTGTCTTTTAGATTTGTGTATTTAACAACATATTTCAAGGAGAATCAAATCGGTTCCGGACAGTTGTGACATGTCCCTTGTCAGTCGGATTTGTTGGAGGCATTTTAAAGGATTGACGCTACACCCGAAGAAGTTCCCTGATCGCGAATGGAAGAAACCTATTGATCAAGGAAAAATCCAAAAGGATGGGAATTGTCGACGAAGGAGAGTTCAGCGTTTAAAGGAAATCCAGCATCGTCGAGTGCAGATTTGGCACCACGCCGAAAGATAATTAATGTTATAACTGCCAGGGAGTTGGACATCTGGCATCCGCATGTTCACACCCGAAGAAAGTTAAGGGAGGCTGTCATCGATGTGGTTCAGCCAGCCACTTGAAAAAAGACTGTCCCGAGAAAAGAGTCGAAACCCGAGTCGACGAACGTTGTGAACTTGATCGAACCGATACCCGTTAGCGATCCGTATTGTGTACAGTTAAAGTTTTCGGTGTCCTTTGAAGGGGATGTGGATCGTGAATATACAGTAGACGCGATAGTTGATCCCGGCTCCCCAGTGAGCCTCATAAAAAACTGAGTATGTTCCGACGAGTTTGCGCGAACCGCTACCTCCTAACGGCGATTGTTTCTGTGGAGTAAATAAATCCCCTGTTCGCGTAGTAGGCACCTTTTCGAAATTAGTCGAAATCGAAAAAATTAATATTCAGCTACGTTTTCTGGTAGTACCGAACGAAACAATGTCGTGTGCGGCATTACTTGGTCGCGATTTTTGTCGAGATCCGTTAATAAAAATCGAACTAGGTAAAACGGTAAAGATTACTAGGAGAAACGAGTCGACAAGCGAGAACAATTTTGATACCGAGATTATGCAAATAGAATATCTCGAAAATCCTGTAAAAGTTGGAGAAGAATTGAATATTAATCCCGGTGTCGAATCGCATGTAGTCGAAAGCGTTCGAAGATTGTATAACAAAGAATACGTTGATAAATGGGATTCGGATGCGAGCGAGCCGGAAACCGAGATGAAAATTTTATTAAAAATGAACAGCCGATTACCTTCCGGCATAGGCGTTTAACGTATGCCGATAAAGAAAAGTTGCAAGTAATATTAGACGACTTATTGAAAACAGTACAATTAGGCAGAGTAATTCACCCTACGCTAGCCCAATCGTTCTCGTGCAGAAGAAAATGGCGAGTCACGACTGTGTGTCGACTTCCGTGAAATAAATAAGATTACTGTAAAAGACAATTTTCCCACACCGTTGATAGATGATCATATTGATCGGTTAAAAGGAAAAAAATATTTTAGTAGTCTCGACCTTAAGGAACGGATTTTATCATATTAAGATGTCTGAGTGTTCGGTAAAATACACACTCGTTTGTGACGCCTATCGGACAATTTGAATTCCTACGAATGCCGTTCGGGTTGACTAATGCTCCACGAGTGTTCCAGAGATTCGTCAACAAAGTCTTTGATAAACTCATCCGAGAGAGTAGTATCTGTTATATCTAGATGATATTTTGATAGCGACTGAAAGTATAGAGGAACACCTAAATATTTTGAAAGATGTATTTGAATAGCGCGACGATACCGGTTGCAGTTTAGACTCGATAAATGTTTTCTTTGTTCGAACGGAAATTGTATATCTTGGGTATTTAATTAATGAAAATGGTATTCGCCCGAGTGAGCAACATGTTGAAGCCGTAACTAATTACCCAATCCCGCGAAACATAAAAGAGACGCATCGATTTGTTTGTTTAGCTAGTTACTTCCGTCGTTTCATCCCGAAATTTTCAATAGTCGCTAAACCGTTATATGACTTAGTCAAGAAAAATGCTCGTGTTTAAATTTGGTTCAGAGGAGATCAGGCCTTCGAAAAATTGAAACATTTGTTATCTTCTCAACCGATACTATCGATTATTCCCCGACACTTGAAACAGAATTGCACTGCGATGCGAGTACAAGGGTTTCGGCGCGATACTTTTACAGCGACAAAAGGATGGTATTTTTCCGGCCTGTATTTTATTTTAGTAAACGGACAACAGTTGTCAAATCCAAGTATCACAGTTTGAGCTGGAGTGTCTCGCTGTGATTTATGCGATTAAACGGTTTCATATCTATCTCGCGGTATCCCTTTTAAGATAATGTTGCGTCTCGGGACGCCTCTCGCTCAGTCACTCACACACAGTCACTCTCAAAATTGTCGTCCCGAAAATTTCTCACGGAGATTGAAGCCCCAGGACTTGACGCTGCTTTTAGGGCACCAACGATACTGCTTTTCCCTTAGCTGCTGCTACAGGTTCCCAAAACGAAAGCCGGGTTCCCTCTTTTTCCCGTCTACAGGGTCCGGACGTCCTGCCCCCCTTAGCTGCTCTACGGGTTTAAACGAGCTTCGCCCTCCCCCTCTCCGTACTCGAACTGTTTTTTTAAAAAAATTGGCCAGTTTTTTTCCTAAAACGTCGAGTTAAAAATTAGAAGTTTACCCCTGCGTTTTCGCGGTTTCACTTATTCGCCGCCCCCCCGGGAAAGGGAAACGAAATGGCCCCATTCTTCGAAAAAGGGGGGGGGAATTTTCCGTGGACCCAACGTTCCCCCCGGGAACACCCTAAGTCTCGCCCCGGGCATTTGCCCTCAGGTTCGTGGGAAAACCCCTCTCCATATTTTTGTTTCCGTGTCGTAAAAAGAGTAGTAATAATTTGCGTCAAGTTTCCGTCTTCAAAAAGCAACTCTAATTTTGATTTTAATTCCGCGAATGTTAATTCTTCAAAATTCTCGACATTTTCTAAAACGGACCGAGCTTTTCCCCTAAATTTGCAGCGAGAGTAATCATTTTTGCTTTCTCATCCCAATTATTCGCAACGGCTATCAAAAGAAATTGGGAGAGGAACTCCCGCAGCGGAACCCTTCATCGAATGTTCGGGTTCAGTTTTAAGCCCGTTTTCGCACGAAAGTCACCGGTCGTCTCACCCGCGTTTATCACGGCACTCGCGGCTATCGCGGCACTCGCGGTACTCGCGCAAGCTAAATTCAGTCGTGTATCCCAGAAGCTCTATATTAGAAGGACTTAGCTGGTTAGTTTGCTGCGAGGAGATCCTCAATTCGAGCTGGTGCCAGCTGTTCGTCCTTCTCTCGGAGAAGAGTCTCAAGCGAGCTTGCTGATGTTCTCGTTCGGCCCGCATTTCTCGTAGTTCTCGCAGTGCGGTCTGCAACGCATCCGTCTCGTCTATCTCCTTCATCGTTGTTCGGGAACGCGTCGCTTTCGGCGAATGTTGAGTGTCGTCATTTTGGCGTTCTCTCAGGAAGATGCGATTCTTTCGGTTTTGATCCCGGACGAGCCCCAAAATGTTGCGTCCTCGGGACGCCTCTCGCTCAGTCACTCACACACAGTCACTCTCACTCGCGCGCGAAATAAAGACCACTCGCATGATAGGGAAATAAATTTTAATATGGGGACCAATACACAAAACCCAAATAAAAATAAAAAATAGTGCATTCGTAAAAAAAGAAGCTCCGGTTCAAAAAACTCCGCACGAGCGACCGCTAGCCCAAAAAACTGTATGTTTCCCGAAAACAAAAAAGACCCATTTGTTTAAACAACCCCTTGACGACATCCCCGGAAGGGAAAGATTTGTCCCGCGAAAAGTACACCCGATACAAAGATGTAGACCCCAGGGGCGAACCCGGGGCGAAAACAAAAATAAAGATGCGACAGTTTTGCCTACTTAGAAACAGAAGTTAACCGCAAAATATATCGTTGGGCTTTTTTTTTAGAGAAATAGTTTCAAATGAAAATCGCCCGGGTACACAATGAATATGTCGCGCGTTGATCGATGTAAGATTCTGATTTTAGAAGAAAAATTCTTCGACCAAAATTTTTCTATTAAACAAATCGAGATGAAAATATAGAAAAAAACATTTTCGAAAATAAAAATAGAAAAATTGAGGATAAATTCTTTTGAATTGCGAAGACGGTTTGGGGGGTTTAGTAAAGATAAGGGTAAAAAAACTCTTTTTTGGGGGGGGGGGGTACCCGATAAATGGAAAGTTGTAATCGTAGTGTCAGGGGGGACATTGGGGGGGCCATGGGGCCTCGAAAATTATTGCTAACATTAGGGAATTACTGGTTTTCCCACCAATGAAAAAGAGGGAAAAGAGGGAAATTTTAAAAAAGGGGCTATATTTCTATTGTCTGCGTTGATAGATTTTCCCCCTTCTATGGAAAGAAAAAAGGCAAGTTCACATATACCAAAAGAGAACTTCCCTTTTCGAACGACCATGCGACCTTTGGGGCCCCTTTAAAAAAAACCGGTCGCGGATCCCAAAATATATTTTAGCAGTAGAGATGTTTTTAAAAAGTTTTAAAAGTTATCCTGAAAATCTACGGCCTGAATGAGAAAATTAATCATTTGCAAAAATTATTATAAACTTATAGTAAGTTGACCCCTTGTGACGATCGCGGAACAGCCTTAATCAGATAAATTTAGTTTAAAAATAAGAGTCTACTTACATATCCTCGTAGTTTTGGTCTCCGGTGCAAATGGTAAAATAGAACGGTTCAACCCGCTTACCCCGATGTTTGCAAAGTTATGTGACGAACCACACAAATGGGATAAAGTTTTAGATAAAATAGAATATCATTAAATAATACATTTGTCGCAAGGGGGGAAACCCCAGTAAAAAATTATTTGGCGAGAAAAACTCGGAAAAGTTAACGATAAACTAAATTTTTTTAGATACTGATACTAGTCGAGATCTAGTGTTTTAAAGAAGCTCCCTCTGAAAAATTCAAAAGAGAAAAGAAAAAAAAAACGAACGCTTTTAACAAAAAAACAAAGAAGCGAAACAATAAAAGAGGGGATACGTAATGACCCGAAATGGGAACTTCTGTCGGCCCAAAAAAAATCATCCCAAAAGTAAAAGGGCCCTTAGTTGTAAGCGGTGCTGGGTTCTGACCGTTATGTAAAACCCGATGTCAGGTTTAAAATCACTCAAATGCCCTATAATAGGTCATCCCCCCCCGACGCGATGCCCCCCATATATACCCAAAAAAATATGACTATCAGTATGTTTATTTAGCCCAAAGAATGTTTGTTTTATCCGGCTTTATTTAATATGTTGGATTTTTTATTTTAAACGTTTTTCCCTATACGTACGACCGAGACGGTCTAATGTAGGGGGCCCGACTGGGGAATTATTATTTACCGATTTTCTTTATATACAGCTGAGGGCAAATTTGGTTTTTCAACCCCCCCCCTCTCCCGCTAGCGGCCCCCTTAAAAAAAGAAAAAAAAAAAGGGGGAAAGGGGTCATTTCCCCCGGGGGGGAGAGGAGCTTGGCAGATATAGGGCAGTAGCCGTCGTGCGTGTTTATCGATACTTTTTAACTAAAAAGTCCTTTTTTTAAGACCACTAAACCTTATTAGAAACGCCCTAAACCATCTAAAACCTGACACCACAACAAAATATATAATAAAAAATAGTAAAAAGGCAAAAAAAAAAAAAAAAAAGAACAAACACACAAAACAATTTAAAAATATTTTTTTACTAATTGAGAAAAATTATTTTTTAAAATATATAAAATTTAAAATTTGTCATATTTTTATACTTTTTTTAAATAGTAGAAAAAATTTTAATTTCTTTTCCCAAAAATGTTTTATTTTTTCAGAGCATTACCATTCTCCAATTCACCCCAAAATTTATCATTCGGGAAATGTTTTAATTCGGGAATTTCATTACATACAAATTTTGTATAGATCGCTTTATTTTTTTAGAAAATTAATACCTTCGAAAATATCACCCTTTTTCAAACTGAAAATGTGAAATTTTTCTACAAATCCGTTTCCAATTTAAAAGTAAAATTAATTAAAATTTATTTTTAGAAATTTTTTTTTTTAATATTTTTTTACAAATATCCCTTTTTTTTAAATTTTTTAAAAATTGTATTTTTTTTATTAAAATATACGTAATTTAGTAATAAATTTAATATTTATACGAATATTTTTTTACCAGAATTTTAATTCCAAAGGGGGGTTTTTATATATGATCAACAATTTTAAAATAAAGATAGTACCAAAATTAAAATAGTATAAACAAATTGAATTTATGAGGTTTTTTTCTATTTGATTTTTTTTTCCTAAAAAAAAATAAAATAAAATTATCTTTTACAAAATTATTCTCTTTTTACTTTATAGGTTAAAATTTAAGTAAGAAAATTTTTTAAGCATTCAAAAAAAAAGGCAAAAAATCTTAATTTTTTTTATTTGTTTTTAGTTTTTATTTCGTATTTTTTAAAATTTTAAATAGATTATAAATATTTTTTAAAAAATTTCTTAAGGAATATTTTACATAATTATATATTTATCCCAAATCAATTTTATTTACTATTGTTTGGCAATTTGTTTTTAAATTTTGGGAAAGTCGGGAAATAGTGCATATCATTATATATCTATCTATTTCAGAGAAGGACGATTCACTTTAGATTTGTTATTGCGTTTTTTTAGTTTTGTTTTCGTTTTTTTTTCTTTTTCAACCTTCATTATTAAAAGGGAAAGAATGTTTGTACTTTTGGTTTTTTTTCCCCTTTTGTGCGTTTTTTTATAAGGTCGCAAAATAAAAATTTTTTTAAAATTGTTTTAAATTAAAATTAAAAGTAACAACTAAGTATATAAATATAAAATCGTTAAAATTTGATTAAAAAAAGAAAAAAAAATGTATTTGTTTTTTTAATTAAAAAGTAAATTATTTTAAAAATTATATTATGACTTTACTTATGTAAATAATTGCTATAAATATAAATATATAAAAAAGTTATAAAATATATTTGTTACAAAAATACACAATATAGTGTGGGTGTGTGGTTGTGGTGGGGTTTTTGTGTGTTGTGTCTTTCTGACAATTTTATATACTTTCCCCATAGTCCCCAAAACCGCTTATATTTTTAAATCGTTTTTTTCGAAAAATGTGATCTGTATGGGATGCGGATTTGATGCCTAATTCTCTAATTGTATTGCTCCCCAAAACTGTGATGTGAGGAAAAAATCCACGTAACATATGCTCAAATTTAAATTCCAAGATCGGATTTTTTGTTGGGGTTTTGGGGATCGATGTAAAATGTTCGTTTTTTTCGTCCCCGGTTTTTGTGAAGGTCTTATTTGTTTTCGGGACTGTTTAAAAAAGTAATCACGGACACATCGAGGAAACCGTCGAGGCTTTTTCCCCCACTCGTCCTTGTTTTCGGAATAGCCGAATTTCACCAGATGATACGAGAACGAAAACAATGATATCACCGCGAGGGTTTCCGGCGTAATCATATAGGTGTTATCAAAACATTATTTATATAGATTTATTAAATTTATGTTGAGAAATATTACTTTCCTAAAACCCCCTTTGACTTTAAAACTTGGAAAAGGTGAGCAAAATTTACGAACTTTTTCTTTATTGTTGCTATTTTTTTAAAAAGGGAAAAAAGCGCAAATTTGTAAGGAAACCCAAATTTATTTAAAAGTCGCTTAAAAAAAAAGTTATTATGTTGGTGAAAAAAACCGGACGAAAAATTTGAAGACTGCAGACAAAGTTTTTCATCAAACTGTGAGCATATTTACAAATTTTTTTCTCGAAACATTGATTATCATTTAGAACTAAAAGACTTAATGTTTTGAAATTATTATAAATTTTTGAGATAAAACCTTTTCAAAAAAAGGCCAAAATAGAGAAAAAAAAAATCTTATCCGTGGTTTATATTCTTACACTAAATTATAAAAACGTGTTTTTCAAAAAAAAAACCATAAGGGAACTATTGTTTTTAATTTTTAAGTTTTCTGAAATTTTATTTACATCCGAGTCGTAATTTTGGGGTGGTTTACCAAAAAAATCCTCATCCCGTTTTAGACAAGGACCCTTTTTATACACCTAAAAAAAAGAACCCCATAACATTGGTACTTTCTATCATTTAAAAGGGTATTTTAAATAGTAAATTTTGCCAAAGAGTTCGGTTGACGTAGTTCAAAATGTATGATCAGTTTTTTTTTGCAAAACGTTCTGTCCCCGTAAACATGATTAAACATTTCACCCCTTTTTAATTTTTGTGATGAAAAATGGCCTGTATGACTTTAAAATAAAACAAAAGATTAGTGGGGGAAACACAAAATTAAAAATTTAAAAATTCCTAAAGTACAAAAAAAATTTAAATATGCCCTTGTTGTTAGTAATACTTCATTTACAAAAATTTTAAAAAAAAATTTTGCAGATTTGTTTTTCCGAACCATGAAAAAAAGCAACTAAAAAAAATGGGTTTATAAGAAAATTTTTTTATTGTTTTTTTTGAGGGTAAATAGGCCAAAAAGAAAATATTCGAACTTTTGCTTAACGTAACCATCAGTAGGGGCAGCAATAAAAATCTTCATCGTTCTAAATTGATTTTTGATTTTTTTCAAAATAAAATTTATCGTTTTTTCTATACCAAAAAAAAATAGTCCCCGGGGCCTAAAAGGTTTACAATTTTTTTTTAAGGTGTTTTTAGTACTATTTTGATCTTTTTTGTATTTCATCCGGGATTTTTCGTTTTGGAAGAAATTTCCCAACGCCGATATGTTAATATCTTTACAGCCCATACGCTAATTTTGAGGTTAACGAATATTTTCATTTATTTCACCCATATTTTCGGTATTCTTGACTCATTTTTAAAAACCCTTTTTGGAACTTTTACATTTTTATATTATTAAAAAGAATTTATGGCAATTAAACTATCTATAATATTTTGAGAATATTGAAAAACCCCCTTATTATTAAAAGCATGAATTTGGGCAATAAAAAAACTTCAGAGCAAAATTTATTATCAAATTTCAATTTCTGTGATGTTTTTGATATGTGTTTAAAAAATCGAATTTTTATTTTTGAGTTCTAAAAAACTTAATTTCCTAGTCAAGCTAGAGGTTAGCTAACACTGAAAAAATAAAAAAAGTGAAAGTTATAATATGTGTATTTTATTAATAGATTGTACTTCTTTTAAAAAAATTTCGGAATATTGAAAAAAACTTTCAACAAAGAAAAATGGAGAAGCACTCAGAGGAATATCGCTTTTCTTCAGTCTTCGAGGAGATATCTCTTAAAAAGATACCCCCAGCTACAAAACTTTAGGCGCGAAAGAATATCAGATTACAAACAACAGAAAAGTCTTCTTGAAAAAATTTTTCGTTCGCGCCGGGAAATTTTGGTAAGTGCCAGGTTGAAAAAAAAGTGAAAACAGGGAAATATCAATTTTGATATTTTCTGGTACTAATAGGGCTCAAAAGCACAGAAAAAATTTTTAGAATAAAAATAATTATTTTTAAAAAGAAAGAAATAAAAGATTTTTTTCTCTCTTCTAATTTATAATAGTTTTTACCCTTTTTAAATTTTTATTTTTTGGGGTAAGGCCCAACACAAAACAAAAATTTTAAAATAGTTTATAATATATATTTATATATATATATTTGTTTCCGACAGGCACCGGTGATAATCCTGAAAAAGGCCAGGACTTTAATTTTGCAATTTTTTGAAAAAAAAATTTTTTTCAGAAACTAATAAAATTTTAACAAGAAATTTTAAAAAGAAAATTTTTAAAATTTATCTGGTTTGGGTTTTAATTTTTTTCGATGAAGAGGAAAAAAGGAAAATCTCCGATTTCGTTTATTTGTCAACCATAATTAAAAAAATTTTGAAAAATCATATGGGTTTGTTTTGTAATTGTCAATCTAAACTTGATTGATTCGCACGATAAAAAAAATTAGTTTATTTTACAATTTTTCATTAAAATGTTGATAAAAAAAAGTTTTGAACTTTTATTGGAATCGAGCAAATTTAAACGAAGATAGTACGCAATTTTCATTTTACGAATATTGATTGATAAGAAAAAAAAACATTCGGAGATTTTCTTTTCCTTCCCTTTTATGACCGATAATTAACCCAAAAATTGATCAAATTTAAAAAAAATTTTTCTTATTAAAAAAACCCTTTCCTCAATGTTTTTAAAAGTGCAGATGCAATAATTTTTTTTAAATAATTTTTTGAAAAACAAAAAAGTTTCGGCTGTATTCGCCCCTTTTTAAGACACTAAAAAAAGCAATCAAAAAAATTATAATTTAATACACTTTTTCGCAAAAAATTAATTATCATTTAAAACAAAAAATTTTTACATACCAAAATTAAAAACGGGAAATAACTTCATGCAAAAATACCGACAAGTTAACGTTGTTTTGATGAAAAATGCAAGACTGACAGAAGTAACCATATTAAAAAGATTTAAAGTTCAAAATCTTAGTCCCAACGTTAAGAAAATGAGACGAACCCAAATGTGTCTTTCGTAAATTTAAATCGAAATAAGTCAAAAAATAAAAAAAAAAAAAATAGGTGGATAAAAAATAAAAAAAAATTAAAAATAAAAAAAAAAAAAAAAAATTAAAAAGACTAAATAACGTAAAAACACGATCTAAAAACCCACTGAAATTCTCCTATCTTTTTAAATTAATCTTTTTCCTTGTTTTTTTTTTTGAAACATGTTCTGACGTATTTTAAGTCGTTTTTATTATTTTTTTTTTACTTTTAATTTTTTTTTTTTTTTTTATTCCACCATTTATTATTTGACTTATTTGACTTTTTAGACGATTTAAATTTCGAAAAACCTTTAGTTTCGTTCTTTTCTTAACGCTTAGGGACAAGTTCTTGTGACAGTTAAAACTATTTAAAACACAGTTTTCAATAAAAAGGGGGGCTTTTAAAATATAGAAAAACACTATCGTAATGTTAAAGTTATTTTTTTTGAAAAAAGTTCCTTTAACTCAAAAAACGTTTTAGAACGATAACCAATTTATTAGACCTTTCTGTCATCTAAAAGGAATGTCCTTTAACACCTGTTACGGCGCTTGAAGGCGGAAACACGTAAAAAAGCTCCTTTCAGGCGTTTTCAGTTTAGGAACCAAAAAATAGTCGCATGGTGAATTTTGATCAGGGGAATAGGGGGTGGTCGATGAACAAAACTGTTTTTTTATCAAAAAATTTACGAACTTTTGGGGTTTTTTTTGGGGGGTGGGATTATCATGCAAAAAAAACGCGTTTTCCCCTCTGGATTCAGGCTAACACGAACAATTCTTGACCACAACGATTTTAAAAATTTTAAAAAGATTTCCTAAAATTGACAACAACACAAAGATTTTGCGACTTTTTCCACCCCTTCGCACGATTATTTTTCTGGAGACCCGGTCTTTATCATATTAAATCTTCAGACCATTTTTAACGGTTTTTTTAAAACCCCTTTGAAATTTTTGAACAGCAAAAAAATTATACCCTACACTTTTTTCACAAATTTTGAGTCCATAAAGTTTTCCAAGTTTAAAAAAAATTTAAACCCGAACGACACAAGCAAAAAAAAATACTGTCATTAAAAAGCGCGTAAATTTTTAAAACCGTCAACCATTTACAGAAGTTGGCGGTTTGAAAGTGAGCCCTTTCCTTGTAACCCAAACCCACCCAAAAAGTTTGTTTAAATTTTAAAAATTTTAACGATAATTGCCATTTATTTTTAATTGCAACGAAAGAATTTTTTATTTTGTATGAAAATTAAATAAGAAAGGGGGCCCCCCCTCGCCCATTCTCGGGAACGCAACCCCTATTTTTCTTGTTCTCCGGGTTTTAACACGACATACATATTTCTTTGATAATTTTTTTTGGTGATACTTTTTTAAATGCATGAAGCCCAGTCAAATTAAAACTTTTGCACCGTTTTTAAAGCAGCGCTTACAGCCCTTTATAAAGGCCAAGCAGCCGATATTTATTTTGGCGTACGGCAAAATTTTCACGCCCTTTGAACGTTGATGTTTTAAGTAGGGTTCGGCAGCCTTTTAACAGCGCCTATTGAATGTGCAATTTTACGTTCACCATACGCGCAGATAGCACAACATGCATTCGTGCTTTATTTTTTTATTTTTGCCTAAGACGCAAGAAACGCACATTGTAATATTACATTAGCGTAACACAAACAGCATGTTATTGCAAGGCCTATATTTTCCACGTAACTATTTTGGTTCTCAAATCAAATTTCGCATATCTAATGATATTAGGGATATCCCATGACGATCTACTTTTTCACAACCTTTTTCTCGGACGGAAATTATTTTTGGCAGCAGATTTGAATATAATCTCAGTCGTTATTTTACAATGGCTCTCGAGTTTGCTTTAACTGATGCTGGGTTGAAATTTCAAATGTAGGCCTTCCCTTTACTTCTCGTGACAAACCTACATAGGCTTGCCATCACTGAATAAGTCTTCCTAAATCCAATTTCATTGTTTAAAGTAATTCCTTCGATTATAAATAATTGACATTC
>NW_028189429.1:0-23567 GCF_048542155.1 Nylanderia fulva | reverse complement strand
TTAGGCTTCGGGTAAAACATGCAGCTAAAACTCGGATCAGTGACCACGGTATTATTTTAAGAGCCGTGGATTTAATGCCGTCAGGACCCGGAGATACATCGCGTGCCAACCGTTTTTGAGGTAACTGTGCAGCTCACCCGGAGTGACATCCCAGTCCTCGTTCCAAACGATGTTCCGAACAGGTGGATTAAAATTGAACACATTTGACGGAAAAAGTGTCGCAAGAAGACCTGATAATTCAGCACTCGAGATAGAAGCTACCAAACTGCTACCAGACTTACGCAATCGGTTTAAAACTAGCTTATAGGGAATTCCCCAGGGATCCAGGTTGATTGAACCAATCAGCTCCTCCCATGCAGAGTTCTTGGATCTGCTGATGGCCAATCGTAGGGCCTTTCTAGATTCCCTGTATTTTTGTGCAGCGTTTAGAATACGATTAACATCCTTCTTTTTCCTGGCCCGGGTTAGGGCACGCCTGTCACCAATAGCTGTCCTTCTAAGATTATTAATGTCTTCTGTCCACCAATAACAGCACTTCCTCTTGTATTTACCCGAGCGAGGAGTAGATACGGAGCACGCATCAGTCAAAGTTTGACTAATCCAGTCAACAATGGGATTAACTGAATCATCATTCAAAACATCCAACAGATTAAAGTCGCAATACCATTCCAGGCATTCGATAAAAAGCGACCTGTCCATTTTTTTAAAATTCCATCTGTTAGATGGAAATTTAGATGGCGGCTGACTATTGTTTCGGTCCAGGTACGTGAAGGTGATATAAACATGATCGGATAACGATTCCATGTCGCTTCTAACACTCCAGTCGCAAATATTACTAAACATATCATGCGAGGCCCAGGTAAGGTCAACAATTGATGAACCTTGCGGACGAATACAAGTAGGCGAATCACCTACATTTATCAGGGATAAACTATTAGATGACGCCAGGAGGTCGATTAATTGGCCTCTTTTATCAGTAATCTTGGATCCCCATAGGTGAGATTTGGCGTTAAAATCACCACATAATAGAATCCTAGAGCGTATTTGCTTTATTATTCCGTCGAGGTCATCAATGAAAGCGTCAAAGTCTGCAGCTGGACTGTTTGGCGAAATATAGCAAGACACAACATAGAAGTCTGAGTACTCAATAGCAATTATGTTATCTAGGCTTTGTATAGCTTACTTTTAATGTCATTGCCAAATATCATGATGGCAGCCAAACGATCTCTACTGTAATAGCAATCTGAGGATAAGTTAGTTCCATAAGGAGGCTCAGATATTATAGCCAGGTTAATTTCCAACTCAAGAGCTTGTTGACGCAGCAAGTCAAAAGCTGGCCATGACCTATTTAAATTGCATTGTAATATTTTAATTACCATAGTTTGCAGAGCGCACAGGCTGTCTTGAATCGGTACGTTTTACTGTATCGTAACCATTATTAACAAGGCAAGTATATGAGCCAATACGGTGGTTGTTGTTTTTGCCCAAATCTGCACATATAACGCAGCGCGGGACAGAGGAGCAGTCTTTCGCCCTGTGGTCCCTGTCTCCACACCTAAAACAGGAACCAAACCTGTCCTCAGGGGCCGCACAGTTGTTTTTAACATGCCCAAAACGCCAGCACTTGAAACATTGCACTGGTCGCTTTTTAAGAAGTTCAACCTTAGCCGACGTCCAGCCAATGAGGAGGCGACCAGCCTCGGCAATCGATAATGCTGCATTTAGAGGGCATTGCACCCATGTAATGCCCATTCCGTCACGCATACTCTTAATATCGGAGATGCTGAATGCAGTCGAAGGGAAACCACTAATGCACACCAACTGCCTCTTTAATTTCCTCTATAGTCGTAGAGGGGGTAAGTCCAGTAATTTTTAATTCTCCTCGGGCCACAGGATTACCTACTTTTGCAACATCACGAAGGAGTGTTTCCAGGTGGTCCTTGAGCTTAGCTGCAAGTTCAACTCCATCCTCACCAGGTACCTCTATCTTATAGCCCCCATTAAAGGCTGGGCGAATCCTAGTTTCACGAATACCTAGGGTTTTAGGGAGGTATTTTGTCTAGCCGTACGAAGGATGTCAGAGTACGATACATCAGAACCCGCTTTACCAGTAATGGTGACCACCGCCACCTTGCGTCTACCTATTCTAGGTTTAGCGAATGGGTGTCTAGCGTCTTCACCATACCGCTGATCACCAATCACAGCACCACGAGAGCCACGAGAACCACGACGTGAGGCAGACGTTGTAGGAAGGGGTGGAAAATCATCTCCCCTCTCCTCCGCAGACGCCGTTTTTAGAGAAACAGGCCTAATATGTGTCACTTTGGGGGGAACAATCTGTCTATTCTCTATTATCCTAAGTGCCTTAGGACGAGGACTTTTAAGCGGTGGACGAAATTCCCTATTTTCCCTAGGGATTCTACTAGCGCTCTTATTGGAGAAAACCTTAGTAGCAATATAAGATGCTCCCTCCAGATTGGCCGACGGGGGTGGACTCCACGGTGAGCCGGCCGACTCAGAAGCCCAATCGTTCGCTCCACTTGTAGCTCCCGACTTACGACGGGCACCAACTGTAGGAGACATATCAGCAGAGGATTCAATGTCTCTTCGACTCTCAACATGCAGTTTAATTTTGGGGCTCTTCTGGGGTTTTGAAGCTTCGCTACGCTCTTCTTTAATACGCTGCATTTCTTTTTGCATTGATTCCATAGCATTTTGCAGGTTTGCTAATTTTCTCTGCGTATTCTCCTCACGTTTACGGATCTCACTGATCTCCTCTTCAAGTTCTCGATTACGCTTCCTCAAATAGGTAATATCGCCTTGCTCTTGGGTCTTTTCGCTGTATGCACGGACGACGTCTTCCAATTGAACCATGTATTTCCTCCAGCGGCCGTTATATTGACCGGAAAGGTTCTTACTGTTAGTTCGCAAGAGATCCGTTTGCTTTACTAATGATAAGCCATAGGAGGCAACCTCAGAATTGCTCATACATAACAGCTCCTCTTTACTAATCCTATTAGAGACGTCCAAATCACATGAAATTGCTAAACCAGGAGCATCCAGATCAGGTTCATATCCAGTTGTTCTTCTTGATCTTAATTTTGTAGACGGAGAAGTCCTTTTCTTGGACCCCAACGCCTTTTTAGAGGTTACAGCACTCCGCTCATCAGATAAATCAGATGCATCATCATCATCCGAGATTACCACAGGGCTAGATCTCATTGAGATATCTTGGTTCTCTGCAGCCGCAATCCTACCGCTGCGTCTCAATTTGTCATTTTTGTACCTACGGTGTACACGAACTCTGCCGTAAGAAGGGGAGCTTAATACCCTCTCTTTGCTTGGACCTGCAACCGGCTCATCACTCTCTGCTGCCTCATCAGCAGAATCTTGCTTATCAGAGCTTTCAATTGCGCGAACTTTGCGATTCCTGCCGACTGGAGCGATTGTATCGTTTTCAGGAGATCCGTCAGCCTTGCGTTTGGCTGTCTGCTCTGCAGGTGCTACATTACCGATAAATTCAACA
The DNA here is from genome assembly GCF_048542155.1 of Nylanderia fulva. Classification (NCBI taxonomy): domain Eukaryota; kingdom Metazoa; phylum Arthropoda; class Insecta; order Hymenoptera; family Formicidae; genus Nylanderia; species Nylanderia fulva. Next base: position 20,041 of record NW_028189429.1, on the reverse strand, counting down.
GAGGGTGTATTTGAACTGACCCTACCAACTTCAGGCGGGCCTTCCGTTGGCTCACTGCACTCAGGCAAGTTACCTAACGCCTCATTATCTGCAATTGCAGCCTCCACCTGTTCACAGACCATCTCGCCAGGTCCACTATTGTCCGCGGTAGCCATATTGACCTGCTCGCCCGACGGCAACGAACAGGTCAGCCCCTCATGAGATGACGACTGGGCGGAGCCGGGGACAACAACTCCGCCAAGCCGATCACTGGAGGCTCCGAATTCCTCCTGCGACGGTAAGTTCGTATTCATTTTCATTGTATCTGCCATGTTATCATAAGTGTTCGGTTTTTTAGAGGGTGGCCTTCCCTCATACTCATAATCCAAGGACTTACAGGGTTGGCATAAAAGGGATCCGTCCAGAGTATCATTGTTAGTGCTACAGGTCACTGAGCACGAAATAGCATGTAGATCTTCATTAATTTTGTCTAGTTCTGCTCTTTTATTATTTATCGAGTGACCAATACATATTAAATTGTCTTCTGTCTTATCAAGCTCGATCATCCTATTAAGGTCCAACAGTTGAGACTCTATAGATTCAACCATTAATCGATTAAGAGAGTTAATTTCGTTTAAGTCCGGCGAATTATTGTGTATCCCTCGAGAGCTCAATTCGATTTCTTTTTCTTCATCTTTCGGTGGAGAGTTTGTTCGTATAATTTTATCGGATTTAACATTTTTTAGAAGAAGTTCATATTTAGCAACTTTGCCAAGCAAATACGAACGAGCGCAAAACATTTTGTGGCCTTGATTATAGATGATCCTAATGCATGCCTCAACGTTATTAAGGTCGTCCGAAGATAAGGAACGGTTACACTTTACATCATTTTGTCGCATTTTAATAATTGAGTTAAGCGCGCTTCCCAGTAACATGGTAGGTGTGAGCCTAGCTTTACATAAACGCACCATAACATCCTCCACTGACTCCATAATGGTGTTAAATATATTACTAATAGTGACAATGGATAAATCGCACGAGGTTCATCTAATGTTACACGAATAACACAGAGAACCAATGCAGGAATCACAACTATTTTATTTGTCTTAACTGATCGCTGTCGCAATAGAGTGTGTCATGTATACAGTCATCAACCAGTCCTCAAAGTATCTTTTGAGGAGGAGATGTCACAACGACCCGACACACCCCTTCAGTAACTAAACAATTGTGTAACTTACTTAATAGTTTATAGTAAATGTGCTACTTGTGATAAAAAGCAACCATAGGCTCCACAAATATCACATATTACATATGATCATACCTTAACAATCTAGTAACTAAAGTTCAATAATTAGATTTAAATTGTAGTTTACAAAGTAATACAACGAATCTACAGGGATTCCCTTAATGTTACCCAAGCAACATCAGGGATCCGTGCAGCACAATTAACACAGTAATTTGATATATAAGGAAATAACGTTTATATTTATTTATTTATTTAGGGCGCAGGAAAAAACAACCATCAACCATTCCTCAAAATTAATTGAGGAGGAGAAGCTGCAGAAATCACGCCGCTAATATTCAACAAACAGAATGTAATATGGCAGTAACGCAATGTACTGAACTTCCGTATATATCAATACAAAATGTGTGTAAGATACTATAAAGTTAATAAGGATTAATTATTTACTAACAATGCTTTTATATGCAAATAACGCCTAAACGCAATAAGAAAGAGAGTTCAATTGTTCAAATCTCGCATTTCCCTAGATAGATATGGGGGCACTTATTGGCATAATTAAGCTCTTAACATAAATTCTGCGATAACTACACATCAAAATAACATTTCAATGTTAAAAATCGTTTCTATAGCAAGAAAAACGCAAAACATAGGATTTAGTAAAATTCTCCCATATCTAGTAACACGGACGAGATATAAAAGATATAACGAGTTGTGCATATAATATTATATATAAAAACTAAACAAAATGTAAAATGTAATTATTTACTAGAAATTGATCAATTATATGCTATAATACTGCTTTAGCATTAAAAATCACTTGCGTATTGAAGAAATACGCAAAGATATAAGATCTAGTAAATTTCCCCTATATCTAGTAACCTAGACAGATACATAAAGTAGAACAGTAACGCATATAATATTATATATATATATTTGCTAAATCAAGAAAAAATGCATATAAGATGCAGTTATTTAATAGAAACTATCCAATTATGTAATAAAATACTACTTTTAGTATGAGAATCGCTTATATAACAAGGGAAAAACTAAAATATGAAATCTAGCAAATTTCCCCTATATCTAGTGACCTAGACGAAATACATAAGGCATAACGAGTTACACTTATAGTATTATATATATTTTTGTTAGATTAAGCAAAATGCATATAAGATATAATTATTTTAGTAGAGACTAATCAATTATGCAATAAAATACTGCTTTAGTATTAGAAATCACTTATATAACAAGGAAAACGCAAAAATATAAAGATCTAGTGAATTTCCCCTATATCTAGTAACCTGGCAAAAACACATAAGGCATACCAAGTTACGCATCTATATCATAGTCAATGACTGTTCAACTTTGGGTACGGAGTACACGCGCAATGCAATAGATGGCGCATCAATGTCCTTTTGTGTAGCGACTTATAAATAAATTCACCAGATCTTTGAAAAAGTAATGTTTATTCATTGAAAGTATAAAGCGAAAGAACAAAAAGAATTAATATGTAACAAATAAATGAATGAATGTGTTGTTATGGAAATATTGATTTTTCTTAAAAACATTATGTATATTAATGAATTGAAGTTATTACAAATGTATAAAGATGTAAAAAGTGTAAAAGTGCAGTGAAAAGTGTAAGGTGTAATGAAAGTGTAGAGTGTAAATGAAAGGTGTGGATGATGAATGCTACAGTACTCCCCCCCAAGTGACGATATTCGTTGCGAAATGGACTTTCTTCTTCTTTGGTGGGTAGGTGCGTAAAGCTTTTCCAACAGTAGAAGAAGAAGAAGGATTTGAAGTAGCAGAAACAGGAGCTGAAGTAGCAGGAACAGGAGCTGAAGTAGCAGGAACAGGAGTTGAAATAGCAGGAACAGGAGCTGAAGATCTGGTAGAAAGTTCAGTAGAATCTGAAGTTCTAGGAATGAAGGCTGGCTTGAGACGTTCTGTCGAAATATTGACAACTCTTCCTGAAACATTAACTGCAAATAAATGATCAGAGATACGTTTCTCAATAGGAAAAGGGCCAGAATAAGGAGGTTGTAGTGACTTCCTAACAGTATCTTCTCGAATCCAAACATGAGTACAATCAAAAAGATTCTTGTGAACAAAAGGTGATCTTTTGCAATGATGACTTGTAGGAGATGATCTGATATTCCTCATATGAATCCTGTGTTTTTCAAGAAAGATTTCAGGATCTGCAGGAAAATCTTCTTCAATGAAAAATTCTCCAGGAATACGAAGAGTGGATCCATAAAGAAGTTCTGCAGGTGAAGCTTTTAAATCTTCTTTGAAACACGAACGTAATCCCAAAAGAACTGAAGGTAAAGATTCTACCCAGTTGGTCGTTTCGTGGCACATAATCGCTGCTTTCAAAGTCCTATGCCATCTTTCCAGAATTCCATTTGAAGCAGGATGATAAGCAGAAGTTCTAATCCTTTGGCATCCAATTAGGTTTGTTAAAGCTTTGAATAAAGCTGCTTCAAACTGAGGACCTTGATCTGTTGTAATGCTGATAGGAGAACCAAAACGTGCTACCCAATGTGAATAAAATGTTGTAGAAATAGTTTCAGCAGAAATCTCAGAAATAGGAACAGCTTCAGGCCATCTGGAAAAACGATCAATCATAGTAAGACAATAACGGTAATTTTGACAAATAGGAAGTGGTCCAACAATGTCTAAATGCACATGCTGAAAGCGTTGATCAGGAATTGCAATCTTAATTGGAGAATTCTTGGTGTGTCTTGAAATCTTCGCACGTTGACATGGAAGACAAGTTCGAGTCCATTCCTTCACATCTTTCTTCAAAGAAGGCCAAATGAATTTCAGTAGTAATTGTTTAAATGTCAATCTGCCGCTGGGGTGAGCGAGTCCATGAACAACATCAAAAATTCTCTTGCGTAAGAGTTTAGGAACATATGGACGAATTAATTCCGAAGAGCAATCACAATAAATAGGTATGGTTGATCCTGAAAGAATAAGTTTCTTCAACAGAAGTGAAGAATTTGAAGAAAGTAAAACTTGAAGTTCTTCATCTTCTTTCTGATAATTAGCAAGTTCTTCTAAAGAAACTATAATAGGCATTGAAATAGATTCAATTCTTGACAGAGCATCAGCAACTGAATTCATTTTTCCAGAAATATAGGTAATATTTGTAGAGAATTGAGCAATAAAGTCCAATTGTCTGATCTGTCTTGGTGACGCTTTATCCAATTTCTGACGGAAAGCAAAAATCAAAGGTTTATGATCAGTTCTGATAATCAATTGTCTTCCTTCAACAAAATGCCTGAAATGTTTAATAGCCAAATAAATGCTAAGAAGTTCTCTATCATAAGTGCTATAATTTCTTTGAGCTTTGTCTAGTTTCTTTGAGAAAAATGCTATTGGTTTGATATCGTCGTCAATAGACTGTTCAAGTGATGCACCAACAGCAAAGTCAGAAGCATCACAAGTTAAAATAAGAGGAGCATGAGGAGCAGGATGAGAAAGGGTAGTAACTTGTAAAAGTTCTTCTTTACATGACTCGAAAGCTAATTCCGCTTCTTTAGTCCAAGAAATAATTCTTCTATCCCTCTTGCGACTGTCCTTTAAATATTCTGTTAACAGAGCTTGATGATTTGCAGCATCCTTGAGACAGCGACGATAATAATTGATAATTCCTAAGAATCTGCGTAATTCATGAAGTGTCTTAGGTTTAGGATAATCAATAATTGATTTCACTTTTTCGGATGTAGGTTTAACTCCTTGGTTAGAAACTAAGTAACCAAGAAAAGAAATCTCGCTTTGACCGAAAAGACATTTAGCGACATTGATTGTCATTCCAGCTTGTTGAAGACGATCAAAAATAATGCGTAAGTGAGCAATATGTTCTTTCTCATCTTTAGAAGCAATAAGAATGTCATCAAGATAATAAAAGGCAAAACTCAAATCATTAAGTAAAGAGTTCATGAGCCGTTGAAAAGTTTGGGCTGCGTTTCGTAAACCGAAAGGCATTACGACAAATTCAAAAAGCCCAAATGGAGTAGTGACAGCTGTTTTGTGAATATCTTCTTTAGCGACGGGTACTTGATAGTACGCTTTAACTAAGTCGATTTTAGAAAAGATATTCTTAACAAAAAGTGAAGAAGAAAAATCTTGAATATGAGGTAAGGGATAACGATCCGTGATAGTCACTGAATTGAGTGCACGATAATCACCACACAGTCTCTAAGAATTTTGTTCCTTTTTAGGTACCATATGTAGAGGGGCTGCCCAGGAGCTGCTTGAAGGCCTGCAAATTCCTTGCTCCAACATAGACTTGAATTCTTCCTTGGCACATTTAAGTTTCTCAGGAGTAAGTCTTCTGGGAGTCGAAAATTTAGGAGAACCTTCCGTAACGATATGATGTTCAACACCATGTGTTTTTACCGAGGAAATTGGAGAAAAACGGGTGAGTCCTGGAAATTCGGTTAAAAATTTATGGTACACAGAATCAGGAGATGTGGTAAAAATTGACAAATGCGCAACTTCTTGAATTTTTCCAGTATTCATAAGACCGGTAACGTTATCAATCAATTTCTTGTTTTTAATGTCAATCAGGAGATTAAAATGACAAAGGAAATCGGCGCCTAAAATAGGACGTTGAATATCCGCGACACAAAATTTCCATTTGAATTCTCTCCTAAGACCGAGGTTCAAAATTAAAGTTTTAGAACCGTAAGTACTAATTTGAGTACCATTTGCGGCAAAAAGTTTTAAATTAGTATGCCACGGCTTCAATAAAACTCTTTTAGGTAACAACGATGTATCAGCGCCCGTATCGACAAGAAAATTCAAATTTGAATGTCTGTCGAAAATATGAGGCGATTGTTAGAAACACCGTCGTAAGCAGCTTCAGTCTTAAACGGCGTTTTTTAGTTTTCCTGTGAAGCCAAGAATGTTTTGGACATAGAACAAGGTAAAGTACATCGTTTAGCTTTATCACCAAACTTCTTATGGTAAAAGCAAATTGATGTATCTTTAATATCTTTATTTGATTTGTCTTTGTTACGCGATAACGATCTAAATCTTTTATTTTCTCTAGACCGGCTTTTGGAACGATCTCGACGACGAGAAACTTCAAGAGCTTCGATTCTTTGTAATAAATCCGCAAAATCCAAAGATTTATTATTTGCATTATTGGAAACTTCCGCGACTTGCAAACCGCCGTCCCGATCAGCAATTTTATCGGCTAATTCCGCAAGTTTAATAAGAGGAACATCTTCTACTACGGCTAAAGTCGTTTGAATTCTATGTGGTAAGCGTTGAAGCCAAATCATTTGCAAAACACTATCCGCTAAAGATCTCCAGACAAATGACGAATTTCTCGAAGTAATTCCGAAGGCTTTTTATCATTAAGTTCAATTCCAGCTAATATTTGTCTCAAACGTTTTTTCCTCTGAATCCGTAAAGCGATTTATTAATATTTTCTTTAAATAATTATATTTATCTGTTTCAGGTGGATTTTCAATGACTTCAGATATGTTTATTAAGGCTTGTTCATCAAGATGACGAATGACAGAACTATATTTAATATCATCTGATCGAATTCGATAAACCGTAAACTCACTTTCAATAGAAGCAAACCAGAGTTTAGGTTGCTTATGCCAGAAAGTCGGTAGTTTTAATAAATGAAACTCATTTGAGTGAATTTGTAACATAGGATCACTCACCTGATGTCCAGTTTGAGAAGGTAAAATATTAATATTATCTGATCCAACCTGATTTGATCCGCTCGCCAAATCCATATCAATCTGTGTATCCGTACAGAGTCTAACTGGTGATCTATCGATTGGCATTTTCCTCTTGTTCCAGGAATCCGATAAAATGATTTGAGAATTTCCGTGAAGGACTAATCCGCCTCTAATGTTTCAAAGATCCGGAGAATGAATCTCTTAAAATCAGAATATCCAGCAATTCCTCCAAGCGATGATAATATTTCGCAGACGTCAAATACGACGATCACTTGACACTTATTCCGCATCAGCTTTTAAAATGCGTCGGCTTTAATATCACGTCGGGGTCACCAAAAATGTAGCGACTTATGAATAAATTCACCAGATCTTTTAAGAAAGTAATGTTTGTTCATTGAAAGTATAAAGCGAAAGACAAAAAGAATTAATATATAACAAATAAATGAATGAATGTGTTGTTATGGAAATATTGATTTTTCTTAAAAACATTATGTTAATTAATGAATTGAAGTTATTACAAATGTATAAAGATGTAAAAAGTGTAAAAGTGCAGTGAAAAGTGTAAGGTGTAATAAAAGTGTAGAGTGTAAATGAAAGGTGTGGATGATGAATGCTACATTTGCCGCTTTATTATTCCCGAGAGAGGAAAACAAACTCGGAGAGAGAGATTATAACCTCAATAGTGTGAAATGTCACCTGGGCAACGCAACGACCCAAGAGACATACATTTAGGTAATTTATGTTATACTAAATGTACAACAAGTGTAATACAGGGTAATACAACTTAATTGCAAGTATTATTAATAATAACAACCAAGGTTCAAGTATATGTGTATCATACAAAGTTAAATTAATTCTAGTTATATTAGCAACACTGCACTGTAAATTCCATCATAATATATTGAATATCAGAGATGCAATGGCCAGGAAAGCATCCCATTCAACTAACAAGAGCACAATAGCCTCAAAGAGGGAATCATACAGCAACATATCAAAGTCATGTACAAAATGCATATGAAACGGCCTACACAAGGTAACCTTTCAATAAATATCTGTCAATTATCAAGTTCTATAATCAAATCACAGTGCAGCTTAGATACGTATTATAATTATGTTGTTATTATTAAGCATATGTGTTTTAAGAATTTCTCGCTGTTAAGGTACCATTCTATCATGTCACGGAGGCAGTATAAGTCATCGCAGCTTTAGTGTAAGGATAAATCCCAGGATAAATCCCAGTTATTATCTTCAATACTCAGGTGAATCACGTCTCAAAGTTATTCACAAAGCAGAACACGACGTAAGTGAATTAGCATTGATTATTTTATATGATTTGATATCTTATTAGTCTATCACCGTTTATAAATTTATAGTGAGCGTATTAACTGAATTCATTTGCTTTATATTGTCAATTAATGATTTCAAATTATTATAACCTATATTTCAGTTAAATTAGGCTATAGTTTTAAAAGCCCTAGTCAAAATGATGTTACGCAGGGTAAATTGAAAAATTCATAATTTATGCCACTTATCTTTCAGTAGGTGCACATCAACAGCTAATCTCCAGTCAGTCCTAGAGGAGTTTTCTTGAGCATATTCTGGTTAGCAGCACTCAACAGCATCCGTAACAGTTTCCCCAGTCAGGAGCAACTTGTATCGAGGAACATTCCATTCACAATTGTTAAGTAGACACATTTCACGCATCGTTATATCACTTATATTATAATAAGGAACAGTACGATTATTTACTTAGTAAGTTTCACTCGAATTAATTATAATAAGTTAATTATTTAGCAAATTAATCTTAATTAATTATTTAATTATTTATTAATTCTGGTTTTGATTTTTATTATAGTCATAAAGATTGGGAATCAAGGCCATGTTCGGCAGCGTTACTCATGTAAATGCCTGCAGACCAGGAAGAATTCTTAATAGTCTTCACGAATCATGGAAAAGTTATATCCACAATTACTTATAAGGTATTATAATGTATAAACATTATAAATCTATACTTGTACGGAGAATAACATTCTTGATTCCGTAACTATAGATCATAGAAGCACCAAAATGTATATTGGAATTTTCCACTTATATTATTTATCCTAATAAGATTATTGATATCTATTATACAATTTGAACACTACAAAACTATAATATGTCAGTTACTACAATTATTTAATAGCAGTTTACTATTCAATCTGGTTAATATTTATTATATTTTAATAACTTATTGTATGTTATTTTCAGATAAATCTTGAAGAGTCAAAAACATTGACAATCTTCATAAAAGTCAACACTGCCAGGCGAGAGTTCCAAATGGTCTTCTTTTCAGATGACAAGAGGAATCAGCCTTACATGAAGAAAATCAAAGTAAAGAATTCCATCCTAATACTTATCGAGTCTTGTTAATGAACTTAATTAGACACTATATACCTATAATTGTTCATTAAGTAACATTCCTATTTCAAGTATTATATATACACACATTAACTTAAATTATCAGTTAAATGTATAAGACTGTAATTTGCTGATTATATATTGATAATTATAATCTATTCACTACTTATAATTTTATAAAATCAGAAAGCAGCATCATTGTTTACTTATTAAATTTTTTTTTTTTTTTCACTCTAATCAAATATACTGTTAAACCTACTTTTAAGTAATTATTATCAATTTCTATTAGTCCTAATTTGATTACTTATCAATGTTAGGAAAAGTTTGAGAAGAAAAACCGTACTAAGGTACAAGCTTGATTCAAGTTCACGCAGACCAGTAAAGGTTGCCAATTCTTCACAGGATCAGATAATATCTAGGACTCTATCACCACAACAATACCATAATGAGCATATAGAGATCATTAACAACGAGAGTTTCCTATTCACCTACTTATCAGGTATATCATATATAAAAATACTATAAACCTACGTTTATTTGATGATATTTCTATTCTCCAATATTGAGACTTATACACTATACACAACCTAATGTTATGTAAGACACCGCTTTGGTATAATTATCAGTTTTAACTCAGGATTTCATATCAATGAGCTAATAATTTATTTGATTAATATAGATATTAATACTGACTTTAAATATACATTAGTGTCAAAATTACGCAGAATATGCAGACCCTCACAGTTGTTCAATTTAGATTCATGCTCAGACGATATCTATATGACGTAGGTTATTTAAGTATTACTATTGATTACTATTGATTCTACTTTGGCAATTTGTTAATATTAGGAAAGGCTTGAGAAGATCACAACCACACTCAGCGGCAGTCTTCACGTGATTTCCACAAGCCAATGTAGGCTTCACTCTACACAGGATCAAGACATCCATAATTATTATTATTCAACGGATAGTATTTCCATTCTTCAATATATAAATTCACATTCCATTTAATAAATCCTAAATATCAAGATATATATAATTCACTGTATTACTCAATTAATTTAATTATTGTTAAATATCAATAATAATCTGATATAAGTTCACAGATTATTGAAAACTTTCAACAAACCTACTGTAGTATTTAATAGACAATATTTTCCATATACTATCTCAGGTGGGCAAATTAATCACTTAAATTAACTATGAATTAATTAAATAATTCACTACTTACTAATCACTTTACTAATATCTATCATTATATAATACTATATATCCTATAAGAACCAAATTTATTAATTGTCCAATTCCCACTCAATTGTAATTAACTTTGTTATATCTTATATTTCAGTAACAGCCTTTGTATAAATTCGTATAGTCCAATGAGGAGTCTCTTCACAGGATCAAGGTTATCTGTGATTTGCAACAGGTCCATATTATCACAAGTATGGAGATCAATCAGTAAGGAAACGTTTCTTTTCAACTACTTATTAAGTGGTTAGATATTTTACTTAAATATTATCAGCCTATTATTATCCGATAGATATTATTCGCATTTTCAAATGTTCAATTACACACTGATTGTTGAATAGCATTTACTAAATACTATTAATAATTATTATTTATAATTACAGTGTTATTTATTCACTACTTATTTTGAAATATCATAAAGCACCAAAGATTTATCGTTGTCGATTGACACTCAAACTATTCATGTTCAAATAATCATGTCCCACATTAAATGTCTATGATTATATTTATGTAATTTCATATAACGGAATAGAACTCCTATGTTCTTCTAATACCTGTATGTCATATAGACATTGTATAATTTATGAATAGAAACAATATAAATATTCAATCGTCAGTCTTTCACTATTCAGTCGTCCTAATAGATTTACTATATACTAATAAATTTAATTATATATTAATAGGAAAGACTTGGGAAATAGAGACACAGTGGCGATCCCCGTACAAGTCAAACACAATCTTATGAGGATTTCTATATCACAGACTATCAGTTGACGGCAAGCATCAGCACTGTTGCACAAGAAAGGTCACGAAAGAGAAGAAATTCCATCCTAACCAATATATGTTTGCATCAAGAAAGCAAATAACTACACTACAATAGAAATTCTTCTCAGTTATTCAGATATGAGATTTAGGCATTCTTTATCTATATCACAAGAAGTTTTAAGAGCATGCTTGACCATGTAACCTATTCATAGTTTGCTATTAAAGTGAATTAGGAGTAATAATTGATGACTGTTATTATCACTTTATAAATTACAGTTGTACTCGTCAAATATTGATCAATTTATATATCTCATAGTCAGTAGTACACTAATGAAAGATTTAAACAACACTAATCCTCTTGTAAATTTTAGATGGAGATGGCCTGAAAAATAGCTGCATCATCGAGGGACAAGAGTATAATGTACTGCTAGCAAACCGAAAGCACCCGTAGTTTAAGACAATCTTAATTGAAATATGCACCCAGCACCAAATAATAATAGTAATAATTATAACGATGACTTGTTTATATAGTAACAACAAAAATAATAAAGTCCCATATGTCACGTCAAATTACACAGTCTCCTTATTTGTAAATACAAGCACTAATTATATATAATCCAAGTTTAACTATTCACACTGATTGGTTGATCAATTGTTTGTTAGATCAGAACAATAATGACTAATATAGCTGTATAAAGTTTATAATATAACTATTATATAATTCATAAATTCGCGGTTTTCCTCGCCAGCCAATAAACAGTTGTCCAGCGTATAGCAAGCAAGCTGCCAACCTGGTTGAGCACGCGCGCACTGCGCAGAACATATGCGCTGTATATTTCAATTGCCACGTGTCAATTTCATTATATCATTAAATTGATTCAAATTTACTAAATGACACAATTTTTCTATAGATTCAATTAATGTGACTTCAATTTCAATGTTTATAAATCATAGAAAAGTGTTAATATCACTGAATATTAGATTGAAGTGGCGTATTTCAAATGATATTGCCATATGTAACTAGGCCAATAATATGTCGCCAACAATTTTAGAGGCAATGTAGCCAATTCAGAATTGAACACGCGAGCGCATTGATCTAGAGAGAAAATTTGTTGATTTTGACATATCTTGACATATTTTGACTAAGAAAAAGGTATTTGTATATAGTTTTGTATATTCACTTCGTTGTGTGTAGAGCTTTTAAAAATACGTTGAATCCTATTCTAATCTAATCTTCTTCTAATGTAATACTTTTCGTATTTCAAATGTTGTAGTAATTATTCTGTAAGAGCTTCGACATTATTTCTAAATGGACATCGAGAAACATCATAGTTTTTGAGAGCAGGCCGCCTTGTTATTTGTCTGAGTCATTAACAAATTAGTACTCTGGAATTACGAGCAATTATTTTTCATTGTACGGGCTAGTATGAATTTCAAATCAAATCTCTATAAACGACTATTATATTTTGTGCACTAAGAATAACATATCGCACTTATTTTCTAGAATCAAATTGTAATCAGTTTTACTTATATGTATGTATATTCAATGTGAACTTGCACCTTGAATAAAATATTACAGTTACTTTTCATGATAATATATTATTACTAAATTTAGATAATATACACTTTACGTATGTTCACTTTGAACTGGCACCTTGAATAACATATCAGTTACTTTTCGTGATAATTTATTATTAGATCGTTTAAATTTTTGAGTACCTTCTTTTGAACATGGCCTGACCTTTTCATTTTTATGATTTTTTTAGGATATCACTTACTTTTTAAAGTACAGATATATAGAGCAGCTTTCTAGTAATTCAAGTATCACAAATATATGTATTTTCGATTCTTATCACATAACTTTGTATAAGTAACAATTTATGCAATACAGTTCAAAATAATTGAAATATATGGTATATATGTACATATATAAAATATATAATTATATTATAGTATACATATAATATTTTATTTAATCATATATGTAAATGTTTGTATAATTGTAATAACTTTTAACGATACATTGCACATTTATTTCAATTGCAACAGAATGAATTTATATTCTTGTATGAATATTGAAAATAAGGAATGGGCCCCTCCATCGCCCATTCTCGTGAGAACGCAACCATATATTTTTCTTCGTCTCTCCGATTTTAACACGACATACATATTTCTGTCTGATAATTTTTTTCTTGATGATACTTCTTGAAATGTCATGAAGCCTAGGTCAAATTAGAAACTTATTGCACTCGTTTTAATGCAGCGCTTACAGCAGCTTTTATAAAGCGCCAGAGCAGCCGATATTTTATTTTGGCGCTTACGGCAACTTTTATACAGCGCTAGAACAGTTGATGTTTTAATGTAGCGTTTACGGCAGTCTTTATACAGCGCCATTATTTAATCTGTTCTAAGAACAATATGTATGCTCCTTGTGCTCCTTTGGGCCATTTTTTCTTGAACACTTCCATATCATTAGAGTAATACCATTCCGATTTTGTGTCAGCTCTTAACATACACGTGTAGTGACCACGATTCATTTTTTCATCTTCGTGAAATATAGCGCTTATTAGCTTGTACTTTTTTTATTAATCGTAATATTACTCGTCGGCACGGCGGTAATCCGATTGTTGATAATTTTTTTAGAAGCACCGTTTACAAAAGTATATAAATTGAGCTGTATTACTACGACGGAAAAAGTTGATTCGATTACGGTTTTCTTTTTCAACACGGTGCCCTTACATTTGTTACAATTGCCGTTTATCGTTTCCCATTTAGAAAATTCTACATTAATCAAACTTTGTAGAGTGACACCTTTTTTTCTTTTAATGTCGAATGTATAGGTAATATTAACAAACTACTGCTTTCCAGCTTAGTTACATTGTAATTACATTTGACATTCGAGCAACATGTTACGTGCTTTAATTCGAGTTTTAATACATTATTGATGTCGGAATACGTCGACATTAGAGCCGTAAAAAATTCCGAAACATCTTGTTGTGTTCGTTCTTCGAAGCGTTTTCCGACAGATCTTCTAACCGCTTGAATGTTGCAATATTTACGTTCACCATACGAGCAGATAGCATCAATCAATGCATTCCATGCTTTATTTATCAGTATTTGTTGCCTAATGCGTACGCAATGAAACGCACATTGTAATATTACATTAGCGTAACACGAAACAGCATCATTATTGCAAAGGCCATATATTTTCCACGTAACTATACTTTCTGGTTCCTCACAATCAAAATTCTGCATATCATCAATGATATTAGGGATATCCCATCGACGATCGTACATTTTCACAACCTTTTTCTCGGACGGATTGATTTGTGGCAGTTCAGATTTGAATATAGATCTTAGTCGATTATATTCTACAATGGCTCTCGTTTGCTTTAACTGATGCTGGATTGAAATTTATCAAATGTAGGCCTTCCAATTTACTTACTCGTGACAAACCTACATAGGCTTGACCATCACTGAATACAGTCGTTCCTAAATCCATCATTGCATTGTTACATGTAATTCCTTCGATTATAAATAATTCGACATTCTTTAATTTGTCTCTCAAAGTTTTCAAGACCATGTCTGACAATTGCGTATATTTTGGTGTAGATTCATGACTAACCGGTAGTTGAAACATTCTATGGATTGTCAAGCCATCGATATTGAATGCTGCGATACCCGTGGGAGCAGATATGGCAGTCGTTTTTTCCAAATTTATTCTGATCCAATGTTTAATCGTTTCAATTAGAAAACTTTTCCCTGTACCACCCTCGCCACTTACGTACAGTCGCAGAATCTGATTCTTATCTTGTAAAACTTGGCATACTCCATCAAAGACTCTTTTCTGGTCTTTGTTCAATTGCGACATCATTTGCGATAAATCAATCGGGTCGTCAATCTTACCAAAATCTTCCAGATCTTTCATCGCGTCGTCAGCTTCTATCGGATTACAATCCAGTTCATCGTCATCGGATTTGTCTCTGTCTGCTGTTTTCAGATCATTTTCGCGCTTCTCGATTAATTCAGCAACGTTCTCAAAAGCTTTCTGTATTTCTTCGAGCCTTTCGTGATATTTCATTGCCTTCGTTAAAACAGACTCTGAATTCTTAAAGGCATCCGTGTAAGTCTCGAATGTACCTTTGAGTTCACTCAAATCTCTCCATGGTTTGAACAGAAGAAGCAGCGAGTAAAAGTATTTTTCGGGCTCAGTTTTTATATTAAATCGATAATGGTTAATTAAATAACCCTTTTTTCGTTTTTTTAAAAATAAACCCGATGCCAGTTTGTAACACTTGACTTCGTCATTATTTGACATCTGTTTCGTAATTTCCCAGAATCTGGCAAAATCGTACAAATTCAATGATTCTAATTCCTGAGGTCTATTTGGATAGTAATCATCGATGAGTGACGAACAGTAAATATTCGTAGAATTTTCATCGAGAGCTTTAATTTCATTAAATGTTTTAACTTTTCTATTTCTCACCTCATTAACATCGATCTATTTGACCATGGTATCATTATCCATACCGTACAAGGGATTCCCTAATAGTGTATCCGCAGCTTCTAAAGCACCGCATTCTCTGTTATTTAATGAACGCATTGCAAAATTCCACAGTTTCGATGCCAAGGACTTATTCGAATCTATCACTTCAAAGTCTGTATTGCATTTTTCCGACTTTGTCGTGTATTTTGTTAAATATGAGTTTAAAAACTCTGATTTTTCTCCAATAAATTGTATGTCCATATTTCCCTCCCAGGCTAATTTGATAGCCGGATTATAATCATTTATAAACCTTTCCGACTCCTTGCGAGGAAGATCGTACAATCTGCTCTTACTGCGTAAATTTTTTCTACCGACTATCGAAGTGATAACGTCTCTTAAAACGAAATTCTCAGTAACTGGCCGAGGAAAATCGAACCGACACTTTCTGTCTATATTAGTTGCCGTTTTTTTCGTACGCATGCAATACGAGTTATGTTTATGATTCTGATCACTTATTACCGTATCGTACAACGTTGGCGAAACATTTTCATCTGGAATTTCACACGTTACGTATTTTCGAATAAACGTAGCAACTTCTTCATCCGGCGATTTTCCTATTACTGGAGCATCTTTTATCCAAATCATACAATGCATGTGCTGAATACCTCTACTTTGATATTCCAGTCGCCAGAAGTAATGAATAACCTTTCCTATTGGATTATCGGACGAACAAATAAAATCAATCATGGCTTTGAATTTTATGCACATGAATCTAGAAGTACTTACAGGATCGTATGCGACTAGTTCGCTGATGCCTAACTTCTCTTTATCGGGATTCATATCTCGTAAATATTCACCCAAATCGGACCATTTCCATTCACTAGGACTCAAAGTCAAAAACCACGTCGCTGGACCGTAATGCAAAGTCATGCATTTTACATTATTGGACGGTTGTCGCCAAAATTGATCCGTATTTCTCAATTTTGCGAAAATACTCATTAAATTCGATTCTAATTCGTAACCTTTCAATTCGTTCATGTATCTACCAGCAGTGTATCTCTCTCGTGGGTTAGTAACCATTATCGTATAATAGATACCACTTTTCAACTGTCGGTAGTTAGCATCATTGAGAAGGAAAAACAGATACTGCAGATTCAACCTGAATCTACTATGTTTCGACATCAATCGTGTTCTAATAAATAAATATTCCAGCAATGCAAAGTTTCTATCTTCTCGTTGTCCATTGACACCATCGGGATATAAATCAGGGAAACACATGACATCCAGATATTTATAACGATTATCCATTGGAAAATCTTCAATTTTCATCATTTGATAAAGCTTCAATGCAGATTCGTTATCGATTCTTTTCGCGTGTATTGGGTATATTGTATACTGATCGTTAATATCCGAATCTTCAGTGATTTGTGTGAGGAAAGCCCTACGTTTTAAAACGATTTGATCATTATTATATTTTTGTTTTCCTGTACATTGTACAAATTCAATGCTGGTAATTTCTCAACCACCTTATTTATTTCGTCATTGTCGCTTTCGTCATCGACAATCCGATATTCTGTTTCCTGCAACTTATCCTTTAATAGATCATCAGATGACGCCGGAAGACGAATTTTCGAGTAATGAGGATTATTTTCTTTCAACCATTGTACAGCCTTATACACTTTATTAATATCTACCAAATTTTCCCAAACCACTTTAGATTTCTTGGGTATACCTCGAACGAGAATTTGCAACTCGTGATTCAAATTTATAGGATCTTCCAGAGGACATACCTTATCCAATGTTTCTTGTAAAGGTAGAGGCAAATGAAATGTTCTGCCTTTTACTTTGCGGATCATTTGTCTATGCGGTATATGTTTGTTCGAAACATTGCCCATCAATTGCACTACTTGAAAGCTGCTAATTCTCTTGATTAACATTTTTTCGTAATCATTGAAGTCTGACAAAACATCTGGTAATGGTTTTACCGCGAAATTATTCAAAATGCAAGTAGAAGGCAACACGCCTTTTTGATATTTACCCAAACAAAGCTTACAAACGAATTACGTATTATTACTGTGTTCTGTTACGTTTGCTATCAAATCTTTCCAAAAAGATCCGTCTATTGTTTTCCTCAGCTTCTCGAGCTTAGAAACGTCTCTTCTCAAGCATAATTTTTCGCAAGAGATGCAAGGGATACGTGGTAAATCCAACAATCGCTTTTTCATGACTTTAAATGCTTCGTAATTTTGCGAGAAAATCTTTTCCTCGTCAAAACAAACATCAGTTACATTTTTTGGATAAAATCTTGCTTTATTCTTAAAATCATTGGAAATTTCACCTAATTTATCCATATTGATGAATCTCAAAGATGAAAACAGTTGACAAAACTTATTATAATTGTCGATCAATTTGTAAACATTTCTTCGAATATTCCTCACAAAAGGAAAATGAGGTGATAAAGTGTTTATCGTTGCAATGTATGACTTGCAAAGATTCGGATTTGTATAGCATTCCGGAGGATGTCCTAATCTGCTACTCGTACGTAAAACGGAACAATTTTTTAGCTGCGCCATGAATTTAACATTTATTATCTTTTTCTAAGTACCTTCTTCAAACAGTTCCAAAAATTTTACAAACTTTTCCATGGAAGTATCATTTATGTGGCATTTGTTCTCATCACAATGCCACATTTTTAACTTTTTACCATTGTTATCTATTAACGGCAAAACATTTATTACTCCGTGAGGAGAAGATTGTCTCATTATAAGTGGTTGCTCAAACTTTTTCCTTTGCTCGTAAGCAGTTTCATAAAATTACGCTTCGGAAGACGAAGTATGTTTGGATAAGCCACAACGAGCAATTATTTTTCATTGTACGGGCTAGTATGAATTTCAAATCAAATCTCTATAAACGACTATTATATTTTGTGCACTAAGAATAACATATCGCACTTATTTTCTAGAATCAAATTGTAATCAGTTTTACTTATATGTATGTATGTTCAATGTGAACTTGCACCTTGAATAAAATATCAGTTACTTTTCATGGAAATATATTATTACTAAATTTAGATAATATACACTTTACGTATGTTCACTTTGAACTGGCACCTTGAATAACATATCAGTTACTTTTTGTGATAATTTATTATTAGATCGTTTAAATTTTGAAAGGTTTAAATTTTTGAGGACCTTCTTTTGAACATGGCTTGACCTTTTCATTTTTATGATTTTTTGGAGATAGGGTGAGAGAGGACGAATGAGGGTAAGAGAAGACGAGATAGGCGAAAGAGGGTGAAAGAGAACGAAAGAGAGTGAGAAAGGACGTACGAGGGTGAAAGAGGTGAGAGAAAGTGAGAGAGGACGAAAGAGGGTGAAAGAGGGCAAAAGAGGGTGAGAGGGAATGAAAAAGGGTGAGACAGAATGAAAGAGGGTGAGACAGAATGAAAGAGGGTGAGAGAGGACGAAAGAGAGTGAAAGAGGACGAAATTGGGTGAAAGAGGGCGAAAGAGGATGAAAGAGGACGAAAGAGGGTGAAAGAGGACGAAAGAGGGTAAAAGAGGGTGAGAGAGAATGAAAGAGAGTGAGAGAGGACAAAGGAGAGTGAAAGAGGACGAAAGAGGCGAAAGATGGTGAAAGAGGACGAAAGAGGGTGAAAGAGGACGAAAGAGGGTGAAAGAGGGTGAAAGAGGACAACAGAGGGTGAGAGAGAACGAAAAAACTGAAAAAATAGGACGGAAGAGGGTGGGAGTGGGGGTGGGGATGGGGGCGGGGGGACGGGATGTGGGAGGGAAAGGGGTGGGTGAAAGTTGAGGGAGGTGTGAGTGAAAGGTGAGAAGAGATTTATATCAGGAGACGCGGTAGTGTCTCCGGCCATGTTCAAACCCTAAAAGACCTTAAAAGACACTACAAGTCTCCTTATCCTGCACCATCAAAGTCCATTTTTGGGGGTGTAGAACTACTAAAATATAAAAAATTTTGAATTGCACGTAATATAACCTGAAAGGCGGCATCGCCACGAGTAATTTGAGCCAAGAAAAAATAAAATCGGTCAAGCCGTTCTGGAGATACAAGCGGTCAAAAAGTGACGTTTTTCATGAAAAATGAAGTAACGTCGTCTTCTTCTTCTTCTTTCTTCTTCTTCTTCTCTCTTTCCGTATAATCTCTTCTCTCTTCTCTTTCCCTAACTCCCACCTTCCTCACACTCTCTCCA
>NW_028189428.1:0-23619 GCF_048542155.1 Nylanderia fulva | reverse complement strand
TTCTTTTATTTAAATTTGATAGCTGGGAAAAGGGGACCATGTTGAAATTTTTTAAAAATGCATTTAAAAGTACGTACATGCAATTGCATTTATTGAAGTTTCCTGCAAAGCTTTTAAATTTTCCCCCAAATACCCCTTTTAAATTTTTTATGTTCGACCCCGAAGGTAAAAATTACATTTTTTTAAATACACGCTTTTTTTTTTGTACTTTTGAAATTTATTGAAAAAATTTTTTTAAATAAAAAAATTGAGAATTATGCGTAACACGCAAGAATCAAAAGACGATGATAATCATGCACATAAACAAAGAAAATGCTACGTGATATATTAGATTTTTAAAAAACAAAAATAAAAAATAAAAAATTAATTACTAAAAAACCTTCGCTGTATAGGTATATAAAATTTGGTAAAATAAAAAGGCCAAATATTATTTTTTTTCTAAATTTAATTGCAACTTTATTTGGGCCTTTTTTTTTTAAAATATTAATAATAAAAAATTACATGTGTCAGAAAAAAAGGGGAAAACAAAAATCTTTGAAAAAATGATTAAAAGTATTATTTAGTGTAAGTAATTCCCCAAAAAAAAACCCAAAAGTTAGTTAAGTCTCTTATTTTGTCCCAGAGTTAAAAATTTTTATTACTATGGGGCCTATATATAACTAAATAATTTTTACAAATAAAATTTTTTTTTTGAATTTTCAATAAATATTTTTTTTGTATAAATTTTGTACTTAACTCTTTTATTATATCGATATTTCGCTAATTTTTTTAGATTAGAGACGTTAGATATTTTAAAAATTATTTCTGCACAGTTTTCCCCAAGCCCCTTCCTTATATTAATATTTAATCAACTGAGAAGCTCACTCATTTGTACCCTCGCTTGAAATTACTGCGCCATAAAAAATACGCTTAAAAACCGATACGCATGCAAAAAACAGCTATTCCACTCCTACTAAATTTAAAGCAAAAAATAAGGTTTAAACCCAAATTTTTTGAGTTTTCTTTGCAAAAAAATAAAAAAAAAGATAAAATAATCACGTTCGGGAAATGCGGCCAAATATACCAAAAAAAAAGAACAAAATTAAAGGAACGTTAAAAATCAATTTAAAAAGGGCCCTGATAAAAAGTTGGGTTTATAAAATTTTCAACGTTATTTTAAAAACAAACTAAATTATTATATCTTTTTAAAAAAGCGAAAAAAAACGCGCCTTCACAAAAAAGTAAAAATCCCCTGCAGGGTTTTGGAAAATTACAAAGTGGGGCAGGTAACAGAAAAAATTAAATACAATTCGTTTGACGAACGTGCTTCTTGAATGTCATTAAGTTTAAAAACGGTTGGGTTTTCATTTAATGTCGTTAAGAATGGTTACTGCGGCTCTTACCTTTTTTCTCTTAGTAAGCTGGTAACTCAGTGTCCAAAAAATTGTGGACAACTGTGTTTTTTCGAAACCGCGTGTGGGTTTTTTTTTTCCGGAAAAGGGAAAGTTTGATTAAAGATCCCCACTCACGAAAGATTACAAAGTATTTGGTAAACTACATTTAAATTTTCGACAAAGTATTTTTGTCCGAATCTCGAAAATTTTGAAATAAAAATATTATTTGCGTTTAAAAAAATATTATTTCATTAAAATTACAGGGTGCCCCGGGGAATAACGGGCCAACGATTTCAAATGGATTCTTTTGGGCAATTTGGGAAAAGATTTTTCCTCAGAGGAAAAAGTGAAAAAGATATCATTTTTACAACTTTTCCCAAAATTTTTCATTTGTACTTTATAACTAAGCCTCAAATTTTTAAAATTTTATTATAGTAAACTCTACCTGAAATTTAACTGAAGAAGTAATTATGTTGACTTTTAACCCCCCAAAAAATTTTTAAATTTTTAAAAAACCCATTTTTTTAAATCGTTTTTAATCGAAAATTATTTACTTGCTGATAACGGGACGACAGTTCTCGCAATAGTTGCGTTTCCCGGAAAAAAAAAATTCACACGAACAAACACTTCTTACGTCAAATTAATTAGTACACGCCATTGAGTTATTTCCAGATGTCGATGATAAAATATCACAGATACTTACTACTTGTAAAGATATCGCGTTGTATTTGCGTTTGAACAATACGTTCGGAATTATACAGAATTAGAATCGTTCTCTGTATTACACAAATGCGATCGTAAACAGCGTAAGGTTCTGCCAGTAAATAAATTGCTTTGTGTCACGTCAATTTATGATGCGCGGCCATTTATTTCTACGAACAGAACACGTAACATTGGACGGAAAGGAAAGACAAAATAATTTGGTAGAAGGATAGAATGCCAAGGAAATTGCCAAACAACTTGCCTGGCATTCTGGCTCTCTGACAGAAAAAAAAAGAGTTCTTATTTGTCTTTTATATCATATTTTCACCGTGACGAGATGCGTTTTGGTATTATTAACGCGCTCTCAAGAAGCGATATATCTCGATTACACAACCAAGATATTGTGAAAGATATTAAAATCTCATTCGGCCGCAATGAATGGATCGTTAGGTTCATAAATAATTATTTTGTTAACAAAGTGACGATTTAAATCCAAAAACAAGTATTAAGTCTAAATAGAATAATGATGTCTCATGGAATATTTATAATCTTTTTTATAAAATTAGATTATTATTTACATGAGTAAAGTGAATATTAGAACAGCAGATTGATGATTGTTGACCTGTATTAATAAATTGTCTGAATAAAAGTTAAAATAGTATAGTATTAATATTAGAAAAAAATATTTAGTTAGTGAAAAAATTAGTTAAAGCAATATTTGAGAAATAAAAATATAAATATAACTATCTTTATATGTCATATTAAAACATATAAATGTAGATAAGAATAAAAATCTTTTCTTCCTGTTTGACAGATTAGTATCTCAAAAAAAAGCATTATTTACGTAAGCTTATTGTTATTCAAAAAATAAAAATTACTTTATTTTTCGAAATTAATAATTAAACTGATAATTCACTGGACAATTAAACAAAACTGATAAATAAGATGATAACAGTTAATTTTTAAAACGTCAAAGATATGTATTTTGCACAAAATGTGTATATTTAAGTTATTTCTTCTCTCATATCTGTAATATTTAATTGAAAATATTTTCCTTAGATTAATTAAAATTACAAATAAATGTAGTCATCTTTATTAAATCACTCTTGCTCAAATTAGTATTATTATGTGAGTAGAGTGAATATTAGAACAGCAGATTTGATGATTGTTGATCTGTATTATATAAATTATCTGAATAAAAGTTAAAATAGTATAGTATTAATATTAGAAAAAATAGTAGTTGGTGAAAAATATTAGTTAAAGCAATATTTGAAAATAAAAATATAATTATAACTATCTTTATATGTCATATATAAAACATATAAATGTAGATAAGAATAAAAATCTCTTTCTTCCTGTTTGACAGATTAGTATCTCAATAAAAAGCATTATTACGTAAGCTTTGTTATTCAAAAAATAAAAATTACTTCATTTTCGAAATTTAAAAATTAAACTGATTTAAATTTACTGGACAATTAAACAAAACTGATAAAATAAAGATGATAACAGTTAATTTTTAAAACGTCAAAGATATGTATTTTGCCACAAAATATGTATATTTAAGTTAATTCTTCTCTGATATCTGCAATTTAATTGAAAATATTTTCCTTACATTTAATTAAAATTACAAATAAATGTAGTCATCTTTATTAAATCACTCTGCTCAAATGGCGCAATTATAAATAAATGTTTAATGTTTAAGAAACGAGAATTGTCGATTAAGTACACTTATAATCATGTTATCTTCCTTATGTTATCTTCCTTATGCTTGACTTGGACTTTTCGGCGTAAGATACATATTAAAACGATATATTACCTTCCAAGTTTTAAAGCGTAACAAAAATACTTATGTCGTAAAGATACGCGCGATAAAAGACCGATGAAGACCTTTTGTGCATTTTTTTAAAATAAAAACCATTACATTAAATAAGAAATAAGTTTTTTCTTCAAAAAACGAATTTTGCGACCCATTATCTTCTCTGAAAGAGCTGCACATTCTCGACGAAGAAGGATGGCTGCGAAACTCAGGCAAGAACTCCAGCAGAGATCACTGAAAAAGGTCCGGTGGGTCCGCACGCAACGACGTCGGTCATAGTCAGTAGTTGGTGCCGGTCGTTCATCAAAATCGTTTCGCCCTCTCGGAGCTCCCTCAAAGTCACCGTCGCGGCCTCGATAACGCGGAAGAGTGAGCCAGTATCTCGCATACTCTTGCACGTGATTATACCTTCGTAATTCAAGTGACAGTTGACAGCGTTCTGATTTTTTAAGTGCCTCTTTTTACTTTTTTTGAACGAAATAAAACAAAAATTAGCATCGTCTAGAAAAATTAATGAAGACGCGACGATCCAGCTCTCGGAGTTCGGCTTGGAAAACGCGATTTTACTTCGCTCTCGCGAAAGTCTCCTTGCATCGTACGTGGTTTGCATATAAATGCGGGGAATGTTGCTTGGGTGTAGTAATTTGTGTGGTCACTTGTTATTGTCATTTTCTGATACGAGGTGTTCTCAATCTGTCATCAATCGCCGTCGATCGTTACAAATAAAGGTATTGTGTAATAATATATTTTATGAAAGTATTGTACACATATATTGTATATTATTATATATAAAATATATTAAATATCTCGTTAATATATGGGTGTTTCAAATAAAAACAGACCATATTTTTCTTTTAAAAAAAGAGAAAAAATTTTAAAAACTTTTACATTGCTAGAAATACTTAAGATAAAAAATTTCTTTTTTTCCTCATAAAGAAAACTATTTTGTAATGTTAAATGACAAAGACAAAAATTATTATTGTCATTATCTCTCTCCATAAATTAGACAGCTATGCAGCATTAATTTTCAAATTAAATTCATATTTGTTCGAAAAATACGATGACGCGTCTTTGGAACGCCGATTTTATGAGCCATTAAAATTCTTGGCAAGTTGAAAGTTTTAAAATAAATTGTAATAACCAGATGGATGTAAATCCTTATATTCAGTAATACGAAAATGCAAATAAAAATACATTATTTCGTTTAAATATTGCATATTTTTTCATTCTATGTTTTCACAATATCAGATATTTTAAAAAAATTAAATAAAAAATTTTATTAGAAAATACCTAAATTTTTATTACGAAATAAAAAACTTTATTACAAAATTTCATTATAAAAAAAAATAAAAAATTTTCATTATCGAAAAATAAAACAAATATTCTTTCAGAAAAGCTTTTTATAAATCGAAAAATGCAGTACAATAATTTTACTAATATGAGAAAAGCCAAAATGACAGAATAAGTGCACTTTTATCAAGAACGTGTCTTATCAGTATTATAAATACAGAGATAAGCGAGACACAAGACAAAGAAAAGATCATAAAGAAGCGCAATCAAAGTAAGACACGAAATTAGTGATAATCAAAGAGGGCGATTGCTTTGCACATAAATTGTTGCGTTATTGCGCTGTTGATATTCGCAAGCGAAACTTTTGCAAATCCCACTTCACGAAAGGATGAAGAATTCACCATCAGAATTGTTCACACGAATGATATGCATGCGGGGGTAAACTCTTGTTTTAGAAAAATTTTGAAAAATTTTTCTAGTTGACAAATTAAAACCCTGTTTGAAATAGAGACATAAAACATCTTTAAGACCCTTTAATTTTTTGGTTTTTTTAAAAGATATCAAAAGATTATTAAAGATTTTTCAAGTTTCTTTTTTTTCAATTTTAAAACTGGTGCCGGGCCCCCCTGAAAAATTTCTCTTTTATTAAAAAAGGGAAATAACAAACCTGATTATGTTACAAAAACTTTTTTTAACCCTTTAAAATAATATTATTTAAACAAATATTATAAGATATTTAAATAAATATCAAAAAATATTATAAGTATAGTGTAAAGTCTTTTGAGAAATCAAACTGATCGATTTTATTTTTTATAAATTTTTTAATTTTAATATTAGACCCATGGTATTGGACCCGGGGGTTTTAATTAGTTTGACTTTTAAGAAACTCATATAATTTTTACTTTTTCCCATATCTCACACATCCCCAACATTACAATTTTGTGTAATTTTCCCGTAAACCCCCCTTATACCCCCCCCAACAATTACCCCCACTACCCCCAAAATTTACAAATGTTAAACCCAAGTTTTAATTACATTCCCGCTCCTGACTTAATTAAATATCCCCCGCGTTTTTTTTAAAGCAAATTTCGTTATTTGAAAAGGGAAAATTTTTTTCGTTCTTTCGAAAAGGGTTTAAAAAAAAAAATTATATTTTAAAATGGCCCAAAATTCAAATGAAGACTTTGCTGGAAACATTTTTGATTCGAGGAGCCCGTCCCCAATTTTATCAAAACGGGCGTTTTAAAACCGCGGGAAAACTCCGATGCCCGGGAAAAAAAGGGAAAGGAGGTTTTCCCCAGGATCGCGACCCCGGGTTTCCCCCCGCCAAGCGAAAGTGGGAATCGCCGTCGACGATCTTCCTGAATGCCCGGCCCCGACACTTACAAGGAAACCCCCCTGGTTACAACGTGTACAAGGGGAAAGGGGGTTTTTGTCTTGGTTCATGAAACTTTCCCACCGGGAAAAGGGTTTTATAGTGAGTAGCTTTTACTCGGTTCGAACCCAGACAACACTATGTCTAAAATTGGGGCCCTTTTTAAGACCCTCTTTAAGTAGTCTTTAAGACATCTTCAAAAAATCTTGATATGATATCCAAAAGACGTCCTTTAAAGACATTTTCAAAAAATGTCTTATGCGCCCAATTTTAGACATGGTGTTGTTCTTGGGGGAAGATACACGATATCTGAAAGCAAAAAAAAATTTTGGGGAATTTATTTATCAATCAGCAAAATCTGCCCCCAAAATTTATTCTTTGTATCCGTACTGGAAAAAAAAAAAACTTGTTTTTAAATTTAAAAAACTTCTGTTCGCAAAAGGACGAAAAAAGAATTTTCAGGTTGAATCTACCAGAATTCCTTTTTAAAGCGACCCCATTTGTTTGCCCCCCAAAAAAACTGATTTGTTGTGCAAATAAAATGCTGGAAAAAAAATGAGGAAATATCAATAAAATTCGGGGGTTTTTATCGTAAATATGAAATTTTTTGTGACAGTCCTTGGGGCCAAAACCCTAAATTTGACGACGGGGGTGAAAAGGTCTGATACCCCTTTATCCAAAACGCTTCGTATCCCATTCTGAAAAGCAAATTGGATCTCCAAACAAAGCAACCCGGGTTTGGCAGCTACCCAAACTGAAAAAAAAGCCCCGTCCTTGAAGTAAACGGGTTTTACAAAATCGGGGTATTGGCTAATTGACGCCGGAGGGCGACGGTTCTGTCGGGGTACAGAGAATGTGGGAGTTCAAGGATGAGGGGGGTGGAGTCCATTCGACGCGAAGCCCAAGAAATGTTAAAAGAAACAAGGGGGGGTCGAACATTTCTTCCCTTTTCCTCCCTTTGGGCCCATTCGGGCCCCCACGAGCCGGAAAAAAAAGGATCGGGGCCGGGGGGTCCCCGGGATATCGATCTGGTGATCCGGCGGGTCACACCCAAAACCTTTTTGTATCGCGGCCCCAAACCCCTTTTCCCGGGCTCCCAGGGGCCGGGGGGTTTCTATCCTTTCAGAGGGAATTTAATTTTAGAAGAGCCGGGTTTGAAAGGCCTATTTTTGTTCAGGCATCGCATACACCAAATACTTGGGTAATTTTTCCTGAGTTTGACGCCAGAGGAGAAGTTTAAAGCACATCGAGGGAAACCCCGGGTTCTGTTTTGGGGCGCCAAGGTGGAGCCCGGTAAACATTTAGAAAAATATAAGAAAAATGCAAAAAAATTGTAAGAGAAAAAAAATTGATGTTACAAAAATTTATTACGTCTTTTAATAGGGTATAAAAAATAATTTAATTACTTTCAAAAGAGAGAATTTTTCCCCCAGAAAGTTTATCCTTTAAAAATTTTGATTTAAACCATTTGGACAAAAAGGGGTATTTTTGGGCAAATTTTATTTAAAAATTTTTTTCTGATTAAAAAATTTTCCCCCAAAAAAAAATATTTAATATTTCCTTTCAATAATTAAAGAACATACAAAAAATGTTCGATTAATTTTTTTTCTATGTACATTTTCTAGTCATTAATATTTTTTATATTTAAAATTTCATATACTAAAAACCCAATTTAAAAAACCTGTTTAAAAAACATGTACATTGCAAAAAATATGAAAAAATTAAATTAATATAAATTATAATAATTAATATTAATTTTTTTATATTTTGGTTTTCCCTTTTTTAAAAAATATATGATATTTGATTATTTTTCGCCGGCGAAGGAAAATTTTTAAAATTGAAAGTGATTTTTAAAAAAGAAAACCCCCTGACGAAATGGGAACACAAAAAAAAATTTTGGGGGAAAAAACGCCCGAAGGGGCCCTTTCCCCCGGGGCGGGGACTTCCCAGGGGCTGAGACGACAAGAATGCAACATGGGCAAATTAATTCTTTGGGCCCCTTTTGCTTGGAAATTACGTAAGATTTGTTTATTAGTTTAATCGAAAGCCCAAAGCTTGTCGCTGATTTTTGTGAGGGCATTCTTTAGAGAGAGGAGGGGAAAAATAAAGGAAACTGTGTTTTCTTTTTCCCCCGCAGTATTTCCCGGGGAAAAAACTTGAATAAGGACGGATGGGACGGATGCCCCCCCCCATCGCGATCCAAAAACTTATGACTAAATCGACCACCGAACTCGAGGGTGTTTCCGTTCAAGTGCAATGTCTACTTTTCGAGTACCGACGTACAGCAAAATCCAACCAATCTTACCCTTTTTCATTATATATTAAACAGCGAAAAAAAAATGAAAAGTACAAACTTAATACAGTGTCACTCATAATTTTAAAAATATACATTGTTAAAATCTTATTTCTAGATAAGAATATATATTAAACAGCGAAAAAAAAAAGTACAAACTTAATACAGTGTCACTCATAATTTTAAAAATATGCATTTGTTAAAATCTTAGATTTGATAAATATAACATAGTGTATGTATAATAGTATTAAATATACTTATATTTAATTGTTATATATATCTCTCTATAAATGTTAATAAGAAATCTCTTTAAAACAATTTTCATTAAAGAAACTGTCATTTCAAAAAATAAAAAAAAAAGTATTAATCTCTTTTTCTTAAAATCTACCTATCATACATTTAAAAAATGTTAATCTCTCTCTTTCTTTTAGAGGAAGTCTTTGTAAAGTGTGCTTTTTACGCATTATCGTATCAAATAGTAACAATAACATTATTTTATCAGTCATAAAATATAAATCTCTTTAAAACACTTTTCCATTAAGAAACTGTCATTTATAAAATAAAAAAAGTATTAATTTCTTCCTCTTAAAATCTATCAGCATTTTAAAAAAAATATTAATCTCTCTTTCTCTTTAGAGGAAGTCTGTAAACTGTGCATTTACGCATTAATCATATATTAAACAGTACAAATAACATTATTTTATCAATCAAAAATATAAATAAATCTACTTTTGATTGGGTCCATATTTGTGGTATTATAAATCTATTCCCATTCAAACGTATACTCGTTTTAACGTCTCGACGACATTACTCTTTTCGTGGCAAGGCATCGGCACGTAATCATAAAATATTTGTACATTTTCAACAAGTCTTCGATAAGTAAGGTTTATCTTGCAACGTTGCCTTCTGTCGCTATATCAACATATTTTTAAAATTTTACGCAACGCTTTTTTTATCTTAACCTTGTCCTCTGCTTTCTTCACTAAAGTCTATAGAAGCCAACAAGAAATATCATTATTATAGTTCAGTTTGATTATTAATCAAATTCGTTATTATTTACCTTAAATGACTTTAATTCGTGATAAAAAAGGGGCAATTCTCCTGGCAAGGAATACAATTACAAGTGAAATAATACTGTTTCAGTAGCTTCTGTTGTCTTATTGCTCTCGGCATGATAGCATAATGTTGGCCAAATTATCAAAAGCTATAATGACACAAATATCAACATATATTGTAAACAATATTTTAACAAGCAATTTAATCCCTGCTCGCCCTTTCGAATGGGATACATGGCGTATACCAACATGTGTTAGATTTTGAGTGCCTTATAATTTGGATACAACTGTGATTAATTAAGCTACCAAATGGCATTGCGGCTATACCACGTTCTACACATTCAAGCCTTGCTCTTCGCTGAACTGCAAACATCACATTTAATTTACAAATGACAAAGAAAAAAATAAAAAAAATTGAAACAAACAAGCAAATGATAAAAGACCGTAAAGACACACCTGTGAAAGACATGAAAGTAAAAAAATAGTAGAAAGTAGATAAATAGTAGATAAAAGCACACACAGAATCGATTGTATATTATTAAAATACTTAGTAAATACATCACTGTGAACATTGCTGGGAATTATCTGTTGATGTCTTAAAATGAGACTTCCGAAAAACGTAACGTCATCGTTTTTCGACAAAACGCTTAAATCTTGGGGTTTAATTTAGCACCAAACATCACAGACGTGTCGTAAGAAGTACAAAATAAAGAAAGTATCCAAAGATCTCCTGAATAGATCAAGACCAGGTCGTTTTGCTATTCGTCACAAGACGTATATACTAATGATTTATCACTATGTAATTTTCCGTCTTGAGAAAACCCCTTTTCCGTGGATCTAAAACAATAATAGTATTATATATAAAGAACTAAGAAGTCACCAGTCGATAATTAAAAATGGTAATAATAGTATTGAAAACATTGTTTTACGTATCAATTGTTTTAAAATTTTACAAAAATTTTGTGCATACCATCACATTCTTCCAGCTTTTTCAGCATGGTTTTTAAATTCTTTCATACTGCCAGCTTCTCTTACAGCAAGCACAGCCAGCCTTATGCTAAGCAAAATCAAGATTGTAACAGTCATGTTCGATCAAAGCAGGGAAAACAGCCCCACTCCACATCGTGACATTTTTTCCATTCAGCATATCTGCATTCCTCTGAACAATACTAGCATAAGTGCAATAGTTGCAAGGTATATTCGCCCAGCACACTTTCAACAATTTTGGGAACAGTGGGTATGCAAGTTTGTTTTATTAATAACAATGTATAAGGTTCTCCACAGCAATTACTTCACCAGGCCGAATATTAACGAAGTAGCGATAACATGTCTGCCATAGCATGCATTGTATTTATAAGCTACTGCATCGGATGCAACATGGAACTTCATTATTATAGGTGCAAAAGTAGGGAGAGGAGGTTTCATTTCCTGATTCCTCACTTCTGCCGTATTAAATTATCTTAACAGGTGTTCTGTTTGTGCAACCTTACAATGTAAAGTATCAAGCTTTGATCGTAATTTTTTTTATTTGTATCATTCAAAGACATTTTTTCCACCAATGCTGCGCTTCCTTCAAAATGTCTTCCACAGAACAACTTTCCCAAAATCATTAAACATTCTGTTTTACGTACATAAACTTTGTCTTAGATTGCGGATAATTTAGGACCCGTGCTCTGTCAATATCTTGAATACATTCTGAATGTAAACCTAAAGAAATAATATGCGACTGTTAGCATAGGCAAGAGCAAGTTTCTCAGAAGGATAAGGAGCAAACGCTACACTCATTGTATATAATTCAGGCCTCAATGCATGTCATTTATTTAGAGCCCCCTGATAAAAACTTTATTGCCTTGCCCGCAATTTCTCAGATTCTTTGGTTTTTTTTGGCATACCAGTTGTACCAGGAACTAATCATATTCCAACAAAACTTTGAAAAAAAATTTACACTTTCCTGATCAGTTTAATTTCTATATCTACTGTGAGTTCACAATGTTGTTTGCAAAAAAACAAACTTTGGCATTTAAAAATTCTTTTTTTTGCACCATTTTGCAAAAAAAAGTCTAAATTGGGGTTTAAAAAAACTTAAAAAAAAAAACACGAATAATTTCAATAAAATAAAATAAAATCGAAAGTATATATTTGTCATTATTACCGTTTAAAAATTGGTTGTTTAAAAATTTTAAATTTTAAAGGGGGGATTAGCGAACCGTTTTCCCCAAAAGCTTTCCTTTGTTAAAATTTTGGTGTATACGAGAGAAGGATAGGTGGTCATTCCCCCTCGATTTAGCTGCAACGGAATTCAAAAAGCGCCTCTATGGCACAAAACGTGACATTGAACTAGTAGCCCCATGTGCCGATGCCCCCCGAGTGGTAAAGGCTATGTGACGGACGTGGGTTCGATTCCGTGATTGACGACACAGTTAATAGACAGTCGAAAAAGGCCCTGCCTAAAAAAGGAACCCGCCATTTGTGCGATAGTTTTTTCCCCCCCCTTAAAACCCGCCCCACCTTTGCCCCTGGTTCGAGTGTGAAAATTTCTTTAGACTTAAACCAAAAGACTTTGCCCCGGGTTTCGAGTCCGTGAAAATTTTTAGACCCCCCAAAAGACTTGCCCCTGGTGAAAATCCAGGCAAAATTTCGTTTGACTTTCCAACAGACTTTTCCCCCTGGTGCGAATCCAGGTTTTGATCATGAGCCCAATTGAGATTTTTGGCCCCCTTTGTGGGGTTTTTTGTGTGGGGAGGAGAGAGAGAGAGAGGAGAGTGAGAGAAATATTTTACTATAGCATATAATATATAAAATTTTAAAAAAAAAAATTATTTTTTCACAAAAATTTTTTTTTTATTAAAAATAATCCGTTTTTAAATGTGTATAACACAGTGTTAAAAAATTTTTTTAATTTAAATTTTTTTAATTTAAAATTTTATTAAAGAAAATTTTTAAAAATTTTACTTTTAAGAATTTAAAGGCCCCTTATTTTTGTAAAAAATTATCACTCGCCAATAACATTTTTTCGAGTTTTAAAATACTTAATTCAGAAATTTTAAGATTCAAAATAAAAGTGATTAATTACTCGAAAAAGTGAAAAATTGGCTTTATAGTAATAAATTTCTATAAGGGTTGAAATAAAGTATAAGAGAAAAATGGGTAATGTGAGCGTATGCGAAATGTGAGATGTAAGAGATATTAAAATTTTAATTTTTCGATATAACTTTCAAAAAGTACACGAGACAAAAAATTAGTTTGGGAAATTGTAAGATTTAAAATTTGGGGAATTTAATTCTATTAATTAAAATTTTCGAAAACCACCTTACATCCGCGCCGGCTCACATAATCCCCATTTATTAGTGAAATTTTAAGTTCCTTATTTTCAAAGTTCCCTTTTTTGTTATCAAAATTTTACTTTTTCAAGTTTTTTATTTTTTATTCCCGCTTTTTTTATCCAAAGTAAAATTTTTTTATCGCAGTTATAAAAAATGAAAAAATTTTACAATTTTTGATATAATATTTATTATTACAATTTCTATATATATGCACCCTGTCAAATACGTGATTATTTCACATTATTATATCTTTTTTAAAAAAAAAAAAAAACAAAAACATTGCAAAAATCAAAAAAAAAAAGCCTGCCGCGAACGGAAAATGAAAAAGGGAAAGCACGCTTTTTCGCGAACCCGAAATTTTTTTTAAAAAAATCAACAATTCAACAAAATTTGAAATTCTTCCCAAATCATGCACAAGTAAAATTTCACAATAATAATTTTCGAACTCGAAAAAAAAATCGTTTACTGAAAACCGCAAACAAAATTTGAAAAATGGGAGTTAAGAGTAAAGTCTGGATAAAATTAATTGGCAATAGAAAATTTAAAATTTTCAAATAGAAAAAATTTTGAAATTTCCCGAGGTTTACAAATAAAAAAGTAAAAATTTTAAATAATTAGTTTAAAATTTTGCTCGCGGAGAGGATTTTTAAAAACAAGATTTTAAAAGAAGGCCCTTTTAAAATAAAAACAGGAAAAAAACTTTGGAAAAATTTAAAGGCGCGTTTAAACAGATAAACGAATGAAATAAATACCCCCTTGTTTTACTTATCGCTGTAAGCTACAAGTTCTGACGTGTATAAATTTTATATAAAAATTACAAGGTGCGGAAAAAGGGACCAAGTAGGGCGGATTTCTGGAAATTTGGAGACGATTTTTCTTAGCAAAAATTTTAAAAGAAGTCAAAATTTTGGGTTTTAAAAGCGATTGAAAAAAATAGGTTTTTTAAAAAACTAAACGTTTTGGATTTTTTAAAAGTCAAATAATACATTTTCATTTAAATTTAGGTGAGTTTATAAAAAAAATTTTAATTAAAGGTTAGTTTAAAATCATAAGACAAAGATTAAAATTTGTAAAAAATGATGACCTTTTTCGACATTTTTGGAGGAAAAATCGTTCCCAAATTGCCAAAGAACCATTTGTAACTTTTGGTTTGTTGTTAGGGACCCCCGTATATTGGCACGATTTTCGGTTGTTCAGATTCTCGAGGTTTGAAGTAGGAACATAGGTATATAATCTTTTGGGATTTCCCGAAGGGAAAAGAAGACAGGACAAACAGATGAGAGTTAATAGCTATAATGTTATAAAAAAATAAAAAAAAAAATTTAACCGACCTACTAGTTTTTGAATTTTTTTTTAATAAAATGTTTCATTTATTATTTTAAGTTTTAGCGTTTAATTACTTTTTTTTTTTTTATAATAATTTAATTATTCTAGAAAATTTTATATGAGAAAAATAAAACGTTACGTTTTATAAAAATTAATATTTTTGGGGAAACCGAATATAATTTTTAATAAAAAAAGTGTTAAAAAATTTATTTGATTTTAATTTTAATTTTTTATAGCAAAGATTTCCAAAAATTCTAACACAAAGGGGATTTTTTTCATCCATATATTGCAATTAAGTATTATTTTAATTTTTAAATTTTTAAAAAAATAAAATTAAAATTAAAGGTAAAATAAAATTTTAAACACAAAAATTTTAAAATTTAAATTATAAAGTATACCCAAAATATTTTTTGTCCCAAAAAAATTTAGAAAATTTTAAATTTAATCAAAAAAAGTTTAAAAAATTAATTTAAAAAATTTTAAATTATTTTTTATATAATTAAAAAAACATTTAACGTCAAACCGTGTGAAATAATTAAAAAAAAATTTGCTAGTTACGTAAGTCAAGTTTTTTAAGTTTAAAACTTTTTTTTTAAAAAAAACAATTTCAATAAATATAAACATGTTATATTATACTTAATTTTAAAAGTAATCAAAAGTCGCCGAATAAATAATGAAATCTCTCCCCCAATTTTAAAGTCGACTAGATGGCAAAAATTTATTTAAAAAATTGTTAAAAACAAAGTCGGTGTCATTTCGCCTTTTAAGTAACAGATTAAAACAATAAATCAAATTTTTCCCCCCAAAACCCCCCAAAAATTAACCCTTTTTTGTGAACAAGATAAAGACAGAAGTGAGCACAAAAAAAAAAAAAGATGTTGATGTTAGCAGGAAAAAAGTCACTGTGACTAAATTTTCCGAAAAAGTCGACATCTATTTTTTTTTTTTTGTGCCACTTTGTCGTATACATTGTTATCAAAACAATGGTTTAAATTTTGTCGGGGGTTTTCTGTAAATTGATTTTTTTTTATTTAAATTTATTCTTTAAAAAGGGCTGCAATGACAGCCGAAAGTTGTATTTAAAAAAATTTTTAAATAAATTTGCAGTTGGGCGACTTTAAAAATTGGGGGAGAGATTTTCAATACTTTTATTATTGAATCTGTTTTTTTTTTAAAAGTTTTATTTTTATCATATAAATAAATTTTTTAATTTTTTTTTAATTTTTTTGATATTTAATTTGTTTTAGTATTTTTTTACGAGAAAAAAAAAACTTCACGGGTTACGTTTTAAACGAATAAATAATTTTTGTTCAAAAAATTTTATTTGACCCTTTTAATTTTAATTTTTTTTTATTAAAATTAAAATTAAAAAAATATACTTTAATGCGAAATTTTATGGGTGAACAAAAAACCCCATTATGTGGTAAGAGTTTCGGACTCTTTTCTAAAAATAAAATTTAAAAACAAATATAATTTTAAAAAACTTTATATTAAAAAAATATTAATCGACTCTCGAAATATTAACATTATAAAACGTATAGAAGTATTTTTCACATATTTAAAAATAAAGAATAAATTAAATAATTATTTAAAAAAAAAAAAAATTTTTAAACGACTTAGATTGATGATAAAATAAAGAAACATTTTTTAAAAAAAAATTTTAAAAAGGTCGGGTTAAAATTTTTTTTTTATTTTTTTATTTTTTAAAAATCATAAAATTGCCTTTCCCAAATAGCGAACGTCGAAAAATTTTAAAACTGTACAGCCCCGGACGAGTTCAGAGCATGAGACCTCTTTTTTGGGAACGATTAAAAGTTACTGCATTGACCATACTACGATATGGGCTGAAAAGTGGAAAAGGGTCTCCTTATCCCGACCTTTTGGCGATTGTCTATAATCGTGGGCCCGATGAGGCCAAGTAAAAAGTAGTGTTTGGAGAGAGTTGGACCTCGCGGGCCAATTTTTTTTTTTTTTTTTTTGTCGCTTTTGTCCCTTAAGAAAATCCCTTTTTAAATTTTGTGGTGGTAAAAACATTTTCGCGTCGCGGAAAATCGAAATCAAAAAAATTTAGTGCCGTTAAAAAAATAGGTAGGCGTATTCAAAAGCGTGTGGGTGCGTTAGGGGCTAGCAGTCCGCGGGTTTGGGTTCGTTTTCAAGGAGTGACTTTTTTTTTTAATATTTTTTTTTTAAATAAATTGGGGTTTCCCAAAAAGGGGAATTTTTTAAAAAATAAATGAAAAAACCCCGATTTTTTTATTTTTAAACGTATATTACAAAAAAGATTTTTCTTTTCCTCAAAAACCCTGAAAAACCGTTGTAGAATAGGATGCGATAGGAATTGTTGATTATGTTTATTAAAAATTATCCCATTTTGTCGGGTTTTGGGGTCGTTTAAAACGCAAAAATCTAAAAAATCCCAAATTTTTATTTTTGAAAGGGTAAAATGCAAAATAAAGGTTTTAGTTTTACTTATAAGATGTTATATTGTGAATTGCCCTGGGGGGAAGCCATTTTTCGAGAGTTCGGAACTTCTTTTATCTCGAATCGGGCGTGGGCCCGTTTTCTTTTTGAGCTCATCTCACAAACTCGTCGTTGCGAGGGGGGGAAAGGAGACGCGGTATGAGCGAGCAGAGGACCTATATCAAAGAAAGTTTCCCAATCTCGAAAAAAATAGGCTTCCCATCCTGGCAATTCACAAATTAAACTTTTAAAATGAAAAAAAAAAAACCTTTTTTTTGCATTTTATCATTAAAAAAAATATTAAAGGATTATTTAGATTTTTGCGATTTCAAAGACACCAAACACGAAAATTTAAAAGGAAATTTTAATTAAAAAGTAACAACAATTTTTATCGTACAGTATTCACAGACGGCTTTTCAGGCTTTTTGAGGCAAAGAAAAAAGCATTTTTTGTAATTACGTGTTATAAATAAATAAATCGGTTTTACATTTATTTTGTGTAAAAAATTACATTTTTTGGTAAAAAAAAAATTTTATTTAAAAAAAAATATTAAAAAAAAAAAATCCTTTGAGAATCGAACCCCCTTAATTCGACCCGGGGACGTGTCTAGCCCCCTTAAAAGTCGCCACACGCTTTTGTATAACGCTTTTCCATAGTATTTATACGGCACTCATTTTTTGATTCGATTTTTCGGTACGCTGAGAAAGCTTTTTCTTTTATTCCACAATAAATTTAAAAGGATTTTATTAAATGAAAAAATAGTCGTACTAAAAAAAAAAAAAAAAAAAAATTTTGGCCCTCGAGGTCTCGAATCATCTCCTTTTTCAGCTAGTGTTTCTGGCGCATCTGTGCACATGCACGGAATCGAACCCGACCCGGGAATAGCCTGTCCACTCGGGGGCATCGTGC
Source organism: Nylanderia fulva (assembly GCF_048542155.1). Taxonomy (NCBI): domain Eukaryota; kingdom Metazoa; phylum Arthropoda; class Insecta; order Hymenoptera; family Formicidae; genus Nylanderia; species Nylanderia fulva. The sequence goes on along the minus strand of NW_028189428.1, from coordinate 5,697 downwards.
ACATGGCACGTATTTAAGTGCACGTTTTTTTGCACATAGAGGGCCTTTGAATTCCGGTTTAGCCAACGAGGGGGGACCACTTCTCCTTTTCCTTTGGGATCAGGGAAATATTTCTAGAGGAATGAGTGTCGCCAAATAAATGTTACTTCGCTGCATTAATTGCCAATCAGGGGCAAGAATTTTTTTATTTGATTGGCAATCTTTCGAGCTATTAAATTTTCATAAACCTATAATGCATCTAAAGCCAGAAAAAACATTTTCGATACGAAAAAAGATATTAGCATCTATATAACTCTTACGTTAAATTGATTTATTAATTTTTTTATGCATTTTGCAAATTAACTGCTGTTTCATTTGTAGCGGGGGTTGAAAAGTTTTTCCTTGAACAATTTCATGTAGAAAACAAAAAAATAAATGCATCGGGATTATGAGAAAGCTAGACGATTTACAATTTCGATATGGTTAAAAGCAAATTAAAAGCTAAACATTTTTTCTTAGTAAAGTTGCAGAAAAACCATTTGGACTTACGCAGAATCAAATTGCAAAAATTCACTTTTTAAATATTATACATATAATAACAAAAATAAAAGCACTAAATTTATTAATTTTTAAAAATTTCCTTAATTTTCAAACAAAAATTTTTAAATTAATTAAAAATTTTTAAATATTAATTTTGAAAATAAATTAAAAATAACAGCGCAAAAAAATTTAAATTTAATAAAATAATATTTAATAAATCTAATAATAATAAAAATGTTTTAAATAATAATTTTAATAATAAAAAGATTGCAGGGAAAAATCGGCCCCAAAAGAGCCCAATAAATTGACTGCGCGCCCCAGATATAATGCGCCAAATGGCCGGCCGGTCGGCGTTGAAACCGACAGCGTAAAGCGAGTTGTCCGGGAGGCGTGAACACATGGAGGTAGGTCCAGGGAAAATTCGGGCTATCTAAGGCCGCACCGGGACCTGAACGGGGGCACCCGGGGCGGCAACGAGTACGTCGGCCAGACGTTTGGGCATCAAAGTGAAGCTGCGAGTGAGCGATGATCCGGGGTGAGTCTATCTCCCTGTGTTGTTCAAACCTTCGAAATCGCGGCACCCCCACCCCCGATTTGAGTGATAAGGGGAATCGAGCTCGCGCTTTTCTTTTCAAGGGTAAAATCACATCGTTGAGAGAAATAAAAATAATCTTTTGCGTTTAAGACACCTCGCCGACATCGTCATGTGTCAAGATTTTTTGACAGCGACCCAGGGATGCTAAAATTATTCTGACGTTACGGCTTGTGTTTTATTTTTTCTTTCCCTCTTCTGTCATTATACCACATATATAAATCTTTCTTAGTTTTACGCTGTCAGATTTATATTAATATATAAAATTTTTATGTCAATATTAATAAAAATTTTATTCACTAAAAATAAAAAATTAGATTTATCGGATTTTTATTTGAAAAGGGATTTTTTCAAGTCTTCAGGTTTTTATCTTTGTTTTTTAAATCTAAAACAATTAAAAATATAAATTTACAAAATTTGGCTGGAATTATTTTTCTAAAAAAATAAAAGTTTTTTAATGTAAGATTTTTTGTAATTATAGATTTACTTGCTATACAGCAATTTGAGAAATTTTTGTTGTTAAATAAAATTATTATTTATTAACTTTTAATAATTTTCAAAATCGTTAACAGGGAGGGCTCTGGTTTTTGGGAAAAGAAAAAAGGGGTGGGGTTTTCTAAAATTTTTAAAAAGAATATGCTTAAGGTAATTAACGCTCAAACCTTTTTTTTGTCAAATTCAAATTCTTTTCTTTACCCCCAATGTATTGTATTACAAATTTTTAAATAAAAATTTTTGTGTATAGAGATTATTTGTTATGAGGGAAAAAACAATAGTATCATAAAGAAAAGATATTTTGAAAGACTGTGGGTCATCCAAAATTTTCATTTTTTGTACGCTCAACGGTGGACGGGGGATCGAAGGGGTTACGAATTTTGGTCGTCCCCGGGAATTATGTCCTGGCGGTATTGCGGATTACTCAAAAATTTTCGCGAATACTTTTGCCCTCCCCCAGGTATCAAGATAGGTATCAAGAACACGAATGCCTACTGCTACCCAGCGCCGAACCCTTCGACAGGGGACTTTAAGCGGGAAAACTTTCCCGGAAAAGGATGGCCTTGTGAAAAATGCGACTTTGGTACGCCCGACTCAACAATATTAAGGATCCACGGGGAACGCTCAAAGAGGTCCACACTAGGGATCAAATGGCCAAGTAAAAACCCGATGTACCGCCCCCGGGATGAGGGATATTGGGAACAATAAACCTATGGGGCCCTCCAGTGGTTGCTGGGCTTTAGGAGGAATTATATTTTTTATTACATGCGGCATCCTTCCCTGAAGGAAAAACCAAGGCAATATGTAATTATAATATTTTAATGAGGGATTCAATAAAAAGCTATAAAAATTGGAAAATTATATTGATAATAACTGAAATATAAAATCACTAAAAAAAACTTCAATTTATTTTTTGGGATTTTTTGAAAATAATAGAAATATGAAAAAAACTTTTAAATGATTTTTAAATTATATAAATTTTAAGTGTGGTGTGATTCTTTTTTAGTTATTTTTTAAAATTTATGAAGCTTTTTAAAAAAAATTATTATGTTAATAAAATTTGGTTAAAATTCAGATTAATTTTTTTGCTTAATGATATTTGATGATGATAATGCGGGAAATTTTAAATAAAAACGAGATAACATGAAATAAATTATTAAATTTAGTTAAAAAACCCGACTTTTTATGGAAAATGTCTTTCGAAATTTTGTTTAAATTTTTTAATATTTGTTTTCTCATCTTTTGAAAAAAGTCTCAATGAGCAGATGTAGTATGTGCACCCGCAGCACATTGATGATGATCACATTATAAATCGAAAATTTTATTTTTTTCATGTTAAATCGGAATTTTGGGACTTGTAACTCGAAAACGCCATTAGATCAAATTTGCCCATTGAGACATTTGTTCAGAATGATGAGAATACCCCCCTACTCAAAAAAAAATCAAACTACAGAAAAACATTTCCCCTAAAAATGGTGCGGGGGGGCCCTTTTTTTTTTGAAATTTTAAAATTTTTTTTAGGATTGTTCCGTAAATTTAAAAAGATTTTTTGGTTTTTTTTTTGATAACTTTTTGTATTATTTTCATTGTTTTTAAATTTTAATTTTATATTTAAAAAATGATTTGAAATGAAAATAAAGTTTTTAAATGATTTTTAAAAAAAAATCCTTTCAACTTTCAAACTTTAATAAATTTTTTCAAATTATTAAACAATAGAGTCTCTCTTTCTCTCTAAAAAAACTTTTTTATTACGGTAACAAGCTAGAATGTGAAAGGAAAAAACCACCGTTACCACCTAATCCCGGACCGGTGTTTGCATGACCTGGTTTAAAGGATTCTGAAGTTCGCCCCTACAAAACGAACGGCCAACTCCCCGGGGAAAGCCGGACAATTTCTGAATCGAAAGAGTTCGACCCCTTGAACCGCCGCGAATCGAAATCGCGGCCAGCCGTCACCGCCCCCGCGCCAACCCGCCACCACCAGCACCGACGTCACGAATATGCCTGGCCCCCCCTCCCGTCCCCCCCAACCACCGGTAACGATGCCCCACCCAGACCGGCGCCCGGCAGACGCGGTGTCCCCAAAATCCCCCAATCATCAAGCACAACGGGCCTTTCAATTTGTGAGAGGCGGCGCCGGGACATCTTGCGCAACCGAAGGATACCCCAGCAAGGTGATGCATACTGTTTCGCAGAGCATGGCCAGAAAAAGAGTTAGATCGATTTTCTGACGTCAGGATACTCGTTTTTCCGTATCCGGCCGATGGGGAACGAGTCCGCCTATCCGCCAATATGTGGAGGGGTGAGGGCCTTTTTCCCCGACTAGGCATCCACCACCGCCAAGATTTGCGTACAATCTGTCCCGCGGCCCGGGCCGAAAAGTCCGAGGCTTTCCCGGCGAACATCATTGCTCGTTTGCCCATACGCCGGAATCGACGCGCCATGCGTTTTTCACTGTACCAGACTGTCAGAATCTATCGTATTTGAGCGCCGACTTTAATCAGTGGTGGGGCTGTATGTACCGTGAGTACAATCCGTTTCTGAAGCGATAATCTTTTAAAAAACGCCTCGCCCGCAAAAAAAGGTTCCAATTTATTTTCTTTAGGGTGGATACCGAGCAAGCGCCACGGTGGTGACTCACTGATTTACTGCGATCCTGCCCCACCGAGGAGGCATCGCCTTTTCAGAGCGACGTTGCAGCCCCCCGCACTTTCACCTTGAAATTTGGGAGTATTAATTTCATGAGTTTTGAGCAGCGGCATCCCCCATACCAAGCCGTGGTCTTTTATCGTTGCATACAACCGGGACCATTGTTCCTAGAGCGAAGGATGGTGCCGGCCCCTTTCTAAGATCTACGCAACGGGGGTTGGTTTTCACGACAAGAAAGCCATCATGAAGAGAGAAGGTTTGGGGGTGTAAGGAAAAGGTCTGCTGATCTAGGAGATGCGGCTGTGCGAGGGGGAGTCACAAGTGATAAATATGCCAGGCAAAAACTCGGTCGGGTGATCGGCATAAAAATCGCTCGCGGCTTTTCCAAACGGTTACGTACCCATCACGAGAGCGCCCGGGGAAATTTTAGAGCGCGACCTGGGTAGCGCCCGGATTTGGGGGCAAATTTTTTTCGTGCTAAACATTAGATAGGAGGGAAAAATTCAAAGCTTTTTCGAGGGGTGCCGGGGCCGGGGAAAACAGAAACGTCTGTCAACCTGTCCCAAATCCCCTGTTCGGTTCGAGTTAGGATGGGGAGACTCAAGAATTTTAGGACCCCCTCCCATCGGAGAGGTAAAAAAACTTGGGTAGATATATAATAATTTAAAATTTTTCTTTTAGTATTATTTTAATCTCTTAAGGTTAAATGAAAAAAACAAAATAATTTTCTGGAAAATTATTGCAAATCAAAAAGCACCATCGAAGAAATGATAGGGTACCCAAAAGGAACGATACCTGTAGAGCCGGGGAATGGGGAAAAGGAAAAGAAAGAGGCACAAAGAAGGAGTAAATTTTTTGGAGGGGCTGATTTTCTGAAACTTGGATGCCGGACAATGCTAATAATCCTCAAATACTCGCCTTAAGGCGGCAAATCCAGGTTAGATTCTTTTGGTTTTATCAGAACGAAAGCGATCTTTAGGCGGTTTCGGGGTGTCGGCGGCCCCCGCCCAGACTCCAATCCTCCCTTAATTACAATAGCGCCTCACTGATTTTTGTTCGACACGGAATCCGGAGAGGAGAACCGCCAAAACAATAATCTGAATGAACGATCTATTCTCGGACAAAATCAGACGACGTCCGGGTAATGTCAAAAAAAAAATCAACGAATGCGTTTGTCCGTGGGTGGGAAAATTTGGCGAGCAATCTTCTCGGTGGCCTCGCGCGGATTCTCGCGGTCAATACCCCCCAAAGCCGAATGCCGAGGAGAATTACCACGAAATCCAGCGTGCGAATTTGCCGCTCAGCTCAAAAAGATCCCTTTGCCAAACTGGCGGATCGTGGGGGCAGGCTCCGGGAGTTGGAATGGTACGTAGGAATCGAGTACCCGCAGTCGGGAATCCGGCGCCCGCAAGACCCGATTCACCCATCCGAAACAAAGAAAGC
>NW_028189427.1:0-23623 GCF_048542155.1 Nylanderia fulva | reverse complement strand
TTTATATGCTTTGCAGACTTGGTCAGTGATTGAATTTATCAATATAGAAGGCCAATCAAACGCTGTAGAAGTTGTACCAACCTCATGGATGACATTTACAAATGATCAAATAATGTGTAAATGGCCGGAAAAAAATGTTAGGAAATATATATTACGGAAAGAACCCCCAAAAGACAATTGGCAAAAATACATAGTGCAACTAATATTTCAAAGTAGTAAGTATTGTCATAAAAATATTGATACTATATAATAAGATAATATCTTAATTAAACATGTTTTATATTAAAAAAATGACTTTTTCGTATTTAATATATCAAATCATAACTTCCCAATATTTATGAATACGGTTATGGAAAAGACTTATATAAATCATGTAATACAAATGTATGTATATATATAGACAATTAATAAAATAATTTGTAATTACAGATTCATATAAGGAAGCTATAGATGTTGTACATAAAAAAATTCGAACCGATACATCAGATACATCATGTTCGCAATTAGGCCGAGGGAAAAGAAAAAAGAAAACATTCCAACCAGTTACAGCAAACAACTTAAATGATGACGATTCAAATCCGCGAATGACACCATCTCCGTTAATGACTGTCATGGATTTGCATTTAGAAAATGAACAGTTGACAAATGGTATAACAATAAATAAATATATATATTATTTTTATAAATCTTTAACATTATTTTTTTACTCAGAAATAAATATTTTTATCGTCTCTCAATATAAATAATATAAGTATGCTGTCGTCTAAGCTGGGCAATAGAGCCAAGGAAACGAAACGAAAAATTAATTAAACGGAACTGTATCTCAATTTGAGATCCCAAAGTTCCACATATAAATTAATTTCGAAACTTACATATGGAGAAATAAGCGAGAAAAATATAGGCATACTTATATTATTTATATTGAGAGCCGATAAAAATATTTATTTCTGAGTTTATTCACGCCTTGGGCTAATCACGGCGGTATTTACTAACATCTACTAAAAAGGCAAATGAAAAATATAGGATCGAAAGGGTCTGAATAGCTTAGTTGGTAAGAGCAGTCGCCCGGAAAGTGAAAGACGCGGGTTCGATTCCCGCTTCAGCGACTTTTCGGACCTATATTTTTCTCGCTTATTTCTCCATATGTAAGTTTCGAAATTAATTTATATGTGGAACTTTGGGATCTCAAATTGAGATACAGTTCCGTTTAATTAATTTTTCGTTTCGTTTCCTTGGTTCTATTGCCCAGCTTAGACGACAGCATACTTATATTATTTTTTTAACTTGCAAATAAAGTAATGCTTAATAGTGTAATTTTTTATACATTTAGATTTGATTAATGATGATAACCAAAACTTGGACAAGGATATCGAAAATATGGATGAAACAGCAATAAACGTGAGTCAAAATAAAAAGAATAATATTGCCTCTGAAGACCATGTAACTTCTGATGAAGGTATAAACAAATAATTTTTGGTACAATAAGGTATTAAACAATACAAGTCGATTTTAAGTAATCCCGCTTAATATATATATAGTGTCTATTAATTTATTAATTTAATATTAAATAAATACAATAATGATACTAAAAATTTCCATTATTTAGATCCTAAAGATGCTGTTAATCCAGTAAATAATATGATACCAACCGATATCATTTTTGAAAATTTTCCAGCAGGTAATCATTCATATTTATTGTTCTTTTGTTTATAGTAATATAATTTGTAAATTTATATTTCAGATAGTCAGAATATTGTTTCAATCCTGCAAAACACGATTGCGATTAAAAAATTATTGGAACAACAAAATGCATTTTTAAAGCAATTAGAGCGTACAAATAATTCGCTTCCACTGCTCTCAGCATCTGGTTCAAGCTGTAGTAGTACTTTTTCTCTTATTCCGAACAAACCTTTCAACAAATTTACAAAATTACTTGATTTCGACATCGCATTAAAAACTAATGAGGAAGGACAAAAACAAATGGTAAAAATAGTCTACATTTCTTATTTCTTGTTTTTTGAATATTTGAGACAAAATTCAAGGTTCGAGCTGGTAAAATAATGTAAATGGTTAGAAAGAAATTGCTTTCAAAAGCAATTTTGATTGTTCAAGCTTGATTAAACTAGGATTATTTTATAACATTCATTATAATTTCATTGTACCATTGTTGAATATGCCAAAACTACTGATATCTATTTTTAAAAAATATATATTTAACCCTTTTTCCTTCTGACTAACTGACTTTAATTGAAATTAAAATAGACAAAAAGGATGCTCAATATTTACCAGAAAAGGCTCGAACAATTGTATATATATACAGGGTGATTCAAAACAACCGTTTGTCCTTAAAATGTCGTATTCCTGACTCAATTCTAAGACGATTTTTCCTTTGCCAAAATTTTATCCGAAGCTTAGTTTTTGAAATATAAAAAGAAATAGTTAGCGAATTACAGCACGAGTACGGGCGGTAATCAGGAGCGGCGCAACACATTATCCGACGCGGCCGATTACGTGGGCGCTCGAAGCGATCAGCTGTTTGTTACACGCGGCGTTTTGTGTGTGTGTGTGTGTGTGTGCGTGTGCGTGTGTGTGTACGCGTATACACACACACACACACACACTCTCTCTCTCTCTCTCTCTCTCTCTCTCACTGATTCTTACTTTGTAGAGATGTTTGATGTCCTTTGACGAATAATTGTTGCCTGACTGGATACAATCCGATATTGACACACTGTGACACACTGCATAATGAAATCATTTTTTTGTAATAAATTCTATTGACACTTTGACTCACGCACTTGATTAAAAATTATTGTAATAAATAACTGATTATAAATTACAACACATAATCACAATCTGAGAGAATTTTCTCTTAGAATTTGCCCTGAAAATTGTGGTAATCGTAGGATAATATTGTATGGAAAAAATTTTATTAGAATTCCTCTAATTAATATTTATCACATTCAAAATAATAATATCTATCACAATAAAATATGAAACATGTTTTATTAATTTTACTAAACCGTAAAGTAAAATTAATGAAATATATTTTATATTTTATTGTGATAAATATTATTATTTTGAATGTGATAATTATTAATCAGAGAAATTCTAATAAAATTCTTTCCATACCATATTCTCTTACAATTACTATAACTTTTAGGGTAAATTCTAAGAGAAAATTCTCTCAGTGTTTTGATTAATTATTAAAAATTACTTGTAAAAACGCGCGGCGCGCACAGCACACGTTACTCGATGCGGACGGCAATAGTTTACACGGCAAGGAGACGACAATCATAATCACAATCTAAGAGAATTTTCTCTTAGAATTTACCTAGAAAATTATGGTAATCGTAGGACATTATGATGTGGAAAGAATTTTATTAGAATTTCTCTACTATTTATCATATTAAAAATAATAATAAGTATCACAAGAAAATATAAAATATGTTTGATTAATTTTACTATACAGTTTAGTAAAATTAATCACACATATTTCATATTTTATTGTGATAGATATTCTTTTTAATGTGATAAATATTAATCAGAGAAATTTTAATAAAATTCTTTTCATACCGTATTGTCTCACAATTACCATAACTTTTAGGGTAAATTTTAAGAGAAAATTCTCTCAGTGTACCGATTAATTATTAAAAATTACTTGTAAAAAGGCACACGTTACTCGATGCGGACGACAATTGTTTACACGGCAAGGACACGACAACAGACTGCGGCGACGGACGACGCGATGCGTCGCGACGCTTCGCGACAGGTCTAGACGATAACAATCACGCGGCGTTGCCGAACATGTGATTGACGCGAGACATGTATTAAAACGTATAATAATTATGTTATTAAAAAAGGCATATTATAACGTATTATAATTTTTTACGTTATAATACATTTTTTTTAATGACTTAACATTATCCGCCCGTTTTGCCCTTTCTTTTTAAGCGAGACGTGAGAAAAATAATTATGTTTTGCGAACAAGATGTTCCATGTATAAATGTATTGGTCGCTCTGAAAAGAGCGGATTGACTTTGGTCGCTCTGAAAAGAGCGGGTTGACTTTGGTCGCTCTGAAAAGAGCGGATTAACTTTGGTCGCTCTGAAAAGAGCGGATTAATTTATAATAGGTGCTCAAAATGACCACCATCCATCCTTATGCAAGCTCTCATGCGTTTAAATAAATTTAATTGCACGTTCTCCATTACTTCCTCTTCGATATTCCAAATTACATATCGCAATCTGGTTTCTAAGTCGTCGACGTCCTCGGGAAGCGTTTTGTATATTGATTCCTTACAGTATCCCCATAAAAAGAAATCAAGAGGATTAAGGTCCGGGGATCTTGCGGGCCAACGTATCGGGCCATACCGATCCATCCAACGTCCAGGAAACTGCTCGTTCAAGTAGTTTGTTACAATCCTGGCGTTGTGTGGTCCAGCACCGTCTTGTTGAAAGAACATTTTATTTCTTTCAAATAGTGGCACTTCTTCTAAAAAATCGGGCAGATTTTCTTTCAAAAGTTCCACGTACGTCTGGCCAGTTAAAATATCTGGTAGAATAACAGGCCCAAGTATTTGGGTACCCATTATTCCAGCCCAGATATTTATTTTCCAACGTACTTGAAAATTTTTGAGCCGCGTTACTCTGGGATTTTCTTCGCTCCAATAATGCATATTGTGCGAGTTAAAAATACCTTCTTGTGTGAATAGTGATTCATCACTGAATATCACACGGGAAGAAAATCTGGGATCTCGATCCACTTGTCTCAAAAAATTTATGCAAAATGTTCTTCTTGCCTGATAATCTTCAGCTCGTAAATGTTGCACGCGTGTATAATGAAACGCGTGCAACTTTTCTTCTTTGAGCGTTCTTTGTACCGTCGAGTAAGAAAAGTTGTGTTCTCGAGCAACCACTCGAATACTCGTTTCAGGATTATCTTCGAAAGCACGTACAATTCGCTCCGTATTTCGCAAATTTCTTGCATTGCGATTTTTTCCAGTATCGTGTTTATCCGGAAGGACACTGCCAGTCTCGTGTAATCTCTGAGCTGTTCGAAGTATAACAGGAGCCGATGGATGTCTTGCTCGATTTGGATATAATTCGGCGTATCTTCTTGCAGCTACGTGATACTGCCCATGACACTCGCCGAGTGCCATTAGCATATCGTAATATTCTTCGTTTGTGTACGCTGCCATATCGTCCTCTTAACTCTTGTAATAATCGAAAGATTATTGTTTGCATTATCAATCTTCATTTAATTTATACAATCCGCGGGGTGTCGCGATTTCCCCCTCCACGCCTTCCGCGTCGAATAGCGGCACGCGACACCCGCGACAGCGGCCACCCGCGAATCGTATAAATATAAGATGCAGATCGACAATGCAATCAATCATCAATCGGCTCCCGTCATACGAAGAACTCAGAGACAAAACGAGACTGGCAGCGTCCTTTCGAGCAAACAAGAAAAAAAGTTGCACGCATTTCATTACACACGCGTGCAACATTTACGACCAGAAGATTATCAAGACGAACGTTTTGCGAAAATTTTCTGAAAAAAGTAAATCGTTTCCCGAAGACGCTTCCCGAGGACGTCGACGACTTAGAAACCAGATTGCGATATGTAATTTGGAATATCGAAGAGGAAGTAATGGAGAACGTGCAATTAAATTTATTTAAACGCATGAGAGCTTGCATAAGGATGGATGGTGGTCATTTTGAGCACCTTTATAAATTAATCCGCTCTTTTCAGAGCGACCAAAGTTAATCCGCTCTTTTCAGAGCGACCAAAGTCAATCCCCTCTTTTCAGAGCGACCAAAGTCAATCCGCTCTTTTCAGAGCGACCAATACATTTATACATGGAACATCTTGTTCGCAAAACATAATTATTTTTCTCACGTCTCGCTTAAAAAGAAAGGGCAAAACGGGCGGATAATGTTAAGTCATTAAAAAAAATGTATTATAACGTAAAAAATTATAATACGTTATAATATGCCTTTTTTAATAACATAATTATTATACGTTTTAATACATGTCTCGCGTCAATCACATGTTCGGCAACGTCGCGTGATTGTTATCGTCTAGACGTGTCGCGAAGCGTCGCGACGCGTCGCGTCGTCCGTCGCCGCAGTCTGTTGTCGTGTCCTTGCCGTGTAAACAATTGTCGTCCGCATCGAGTAACGTGTGCCTTTTTACAAGTAATTTTTAATAATTAATCGGTACACTGAGAGAATTTTCTCTTAAAATTTACCCTAAAAGTTATGGTAATTGTGAGACAATACGGTATGAAAAGAATTTTATTAAAATTTCTCTGATTAATATTTATCACATTAAAAAGAATATCTATCACAATAAAATATGAAATATGTGTGATTAATTTTACTAAACTGTATAGTAAAATTAATCAAACATATTTTATATTTTCTTGTGATACATATTATTATTTTTAATATGATAAATAGTAGAGAAATTCTAATAAAATTCTTTCCACATCATAATGTCCTACAATTACCATAATTTTCTAGGTAAATTCTAAGAGAAAATTCTCTTAGATTGTGATTATGATTGTCGTCTCCTTGCCGTGTAAACTATTGCCATCCGCATCGAGTAACGTGTGCTGTGCGCGCCGCGCGTTTTTACAAGTAATTTTTAATAATTAATCAAAACACTGAGAGAATTTTCTCTTAGAATTTACCCTAAAAGTTATAGTAATTGTAAGAGAATATGGTATGGAAAGAATTTTATTAGAATTTCTCTGATTAATAATTATCACATTCAAAATAATAATATTTATCACAATAAAATATAAAATATATTTCATTAATTTTACTTTACGGTTTAGTAAAATTAATAAAACATGTTTCATATTTTATTGTGATAGATATTATTATTTTGAATGTGATAAATATTAATTAGAGGAATTCTAATAAAATTTTTTCCATACAATATTATCCTACGATTACCACAATTTTCAGGGCAAATTCTAAGAGAAAATTCTCTCAGATTGTGATTATGTGTTGTAATTTGTAATCAGTTATTTATTACAATAATTTTTAATCAAGTGCGTGAGTCAAAGTGTCAATAGAATTTATTACAAAAAAATGATTTCATTATGCAGTGTGTCACAGTGTGTCAATATCGGATTGTATCCAGTCAGGCAACAATTATTCGTCAAAGGACATCAAACATCTTTACAAGGTAAGAATCAGTGAGAGAGAGAGAGAGAGAGAGAGAGAGAGTGTGTGTGTATACGCGTACACACACACGCACACACACACACACACACACACACACAAAACGCCGCGTGTAACAAACAGCTGATCACTTCGAGCGCCCACGTAATCGCCCGCGTCGGATAATGTGTTGCGCCGCTCCTGATTACCGCCCGTACTCGTGCTGTAATTCGCTAACTATTTCTTTTTATATTTCAAAAACTAAGCTTCAGATAAAATTTTGGCAAAGGAAAAATCGTCTTAGAATTGAGTCAGGAATACGACATTTTAAGGACAAACGGTTGTTTTGAATCACCCTGTATATATATGTATTTACATTTTTTTCGTAGGAAACATTTGTCTATTTATTAGGAGGCACTTCTCCCCACGATCAAATAAAAGCTGGACTAGAAAAAATATTTACTAATAAATTGGGTACAAAATGTTCTTGGATGGGTCGCAAAGGCAACTTCGAAGTGAACACACTAATAATTATGGACATTTTAAAACGTATATAGAAATGTAAAAATATATAATTATAAAAAATTAATGCTTTTAATAGCATAATAATTGTACCGGTACTATATTAACTTTTTTTTTGTTACATTTGTAGGATCGACTAGAAAACACTTTCCATTTTTGACAGATAAACAATTTCAGAACTATGTGTCAGCTTGGTTAAGGCACTCAAAAACGCGCTACGACAGAGAACTAGTATGTTTTACGTTTTACTTGTATATTTTAGTTTTCGATATAACAACATATTTATTATTACTTTTATTTTTTACAGGCAAAGCAACAACGTCAATAAGTTTTATCATTTTTTAAGTATCACAATAATAGTTACTTGTGTATTTAGTGTATTCATGAATTTTTTATTTTTACGTTAAAATCAAAAGAAATTAATATTTTTATATTAAAATGTTGGCTTGTATTAAAATTATTTAGCGATAAATGAATGCAATTAGATGATAACTTATATATATTACTAAAACTTCTTATTGCCCACATTAACAGCACTGACCATATTAGTTGTGTTAGCGATTTGTGTTATTATGTATCTTATAAGTTAATTATATCCCCCATAGCAAAAAATGTCACAGTGACATCACAATAAGCTCACAATAGAGTCACAAGGTGACAAAAAAATGTAATGTCACTGTGATGTCATTGTGAGATTATTGGAAGGTAACAGTGATATCATTAATCACAATTGAAGTGATATCATTGTAAAATGTCACATTGATATAACTAGTATATCACGAAATGTAACAATAAGGATAAAAAAATCTGTCATAGCAAGAAAATGTCACAGTGACATCATAAAGATGTTCTGCTGTGACGATAAAATATATATTTAATCGTCACAGCACAACATCTTTATGATGTTACAGTGATATCATCAAAAATGTCACATTGATATAACTAGTATATCACGAAATGTAACAATAATGATAAAAAATCTGTCATAGCAAGAAAATGTCACAGTGACATCATAAAGATGTTGTGCTGTGACGATCAACAATTAAAATTAGAAAAATAAAGTTTAATTTATGATATATTTAATAAATAATTTATATTTATTTATTTATATTTATTACTGCTATAACTAAATATATATTAGGGTGTCCAATTTAAAATAACACGTACACCACTTCAAATATCTCTTAAAATATTCATCAAATAAAGGGCATCATCTACTTTATGACCTCCTTTGAATCAAACAACTTTTATTTGAAATATTTTTCTTTAAAATAGTCGCGTTCAGCAGAATGACTGCTAAGTTGTCATCTTGTCAAGACTTGACGTTGATTTGTTCTAAAAGTAAAAGAATCAACACGTCACCGTTAATGGACGCTACTTAATGTAACCTAATCTTACCTAATCCTAATGCAAGCGTGACCGTGTAGGCGCGTACACGTTGCCCAAAACGCTCTGCAGCGTATACGCAGTCTGTTGGTGTACCAGCACGTGTTTTTTATTTGCATAAGAGGACATTTTGACTCAAAATAAGTGATCTCAGAAGATCACTTAGCAATAAGAAGTGATTTAACAAAGTGAAAAACATCAACATAAAAATTAAGGTTAGTATATACAATATTTTTTATCTTATGTTTGTCTTATATTTTTTTCATATTTATTGTAACAAGATATCTTTTTTTCATTGTATATGTATATTTAGGAAAAAAAATATATTTTGTGAAAAATATGGGTCGCAAACGAAAACACTCAATATTTTATAGTGCAAGACATAAACGAAGATTAGTTGCAAGAAACACAGTAACAGATATGAATATGATAACTCATCAGACTGATTCTGCGGATTCTATGGCAATAATTAATAATAATAATGATCAACTAATTGTTGTTGATGAGAATGCTTCGTCTTTATGTGATTCTGATAAAGTATACTCAGATAGAAATCTAAATCAATATTATGATGAAAATAATATTAACTTTTTGAATGAAAATAATGCCTGTATGATACAAAATTACACGGATGCAAATAAGCTGCAAGCTATAGTCGATAACAATTATGAAAATCTGTGTTTAAATGATAACGAAACTTTTATACATGACATAAGTAAATGGGCTATTGAAGAAAAGATATCACTCAAATCACTCCGTCACCTTTTACAGATATTGCAAACACACACTAATTATACTTTGCCTAAAGATCCACGTACATTATTGCAAACTCCTAAATCAACTGAAATTATACAAATTGAAAACGGAGATTACTGCCACTTAGGTCTCGAAAAAGCTCTTCTAAAAATTATTGAAGAACGTAAAAGATTGAATTTTGCTCTTGATAACATTCAATTATTTATAAATATTGATGGTTTACCTATATATAAGTCTTCCACAAAGAGTTTATGGCCAATATTATGTGCAGATAATATTATAAACAATGTATATGTCATTGCCTTATATTATGGTGAAGGAAAACCAAAAAATGCAAATGAGTTTTTAAAAATGTTTGTAGGTGATGCTATTGCTTTTATAAATAATGGGATTGATTATGAGGGACAGATCATAAAAGTCGAAATTAAAGCAATAATTTGTGACGTTCCTGCTAAATCATTTATTTTAAATGTAAAAGGACACACTGGATATAATAGTTGCACTAAATGCATTATTGAAGGTGATAATATAGAAGGACATATATGTTTTCCATACACATCTAATATGATGTTACGTAATGATAAAGAATTTTTTACTGGATCTTATAATCTTGATTATCAAACTGGTGACACAATTTTAAAAAATATACCAAATCTAGGCTTAGTTACAAATGTGCCACTAGATTATATGCACCTGGTATGTTTGGGTGTTATGCGTAAACTTATTATGTTATGGCTTTCAGGACCACTTAAGATAAGATTATCAAATTCAGACAAAGAACAAATTTCTAAGAAACTAATAAAGTTACGCAATTATATTCCTTCTGATTTTGCTCGAAAACCAAGATCATTAAAGTATATCAAACATTGGAAAGCCACAGAATATCGGCAATTTTTATTATATACAGGTCCTATTATATTGAAAGGAATACTACAAGAAAATGTATATTTAAATTTTCTAACATTACATGTAGCAATCACAATTCTTGCACATCCTACTTTAACATATCAAACTTCTATTATAGAATATGCAGAAAATTTATTAAAACATTTTGTAAAATCATTTCAAGTTATCTACGGTTCTAAATATATTTCACATAATATTCATAATTTATTACATCTTGCTGCAGACGTAAAACAATTTGGTGCTCTGGATAAATTTAGTGCATTTAAATTTGAGAATTATATGTCTACGTTAAAGAAATTAATTCGTAAAACTAACCAACCATTACAGCAATTAACAAGAAGATTTGCAGAAATTGAGACAATACATAATAATGAAACATTCAAAATATATTCAAATTCATACGATATGGAAAAATGTTTTACACGCTCTCATTGTGATGGTCCTATTACGAAAGATTTCATTTCTGTACAACAATATAAAATTTTTTGCAATAATCAATATTATATTAACTGTGATGATCCAAAAAATAATTGCATTTCTTTTGAAAATGGACAAATAATGTCAATTTTAAATTTCATTAAATCTAATGACAATAAAATGTATGCTATTGGCAAAGTACTTGTGTTAGTGGAAGATTTATATACACAGCCTATTTCGTCATTAACTTTAAATATTGGTATCATGTCTGAATATTCTCATCTTCAGACATGGGAGTTTGATAAAATTAGAGCAAAAATGTTGAAAATGCCTTATAAAAAAAATTATATTATATTTCCGATGTTACACACAACTGAATAATACATGTTTAATATTAATTTGCATTTGTAATTAAATAATTAAACGTAATTATAATACTCTAATATAAATTGCAAATATTATTATTATTATTATTATTATTATTATCGTCACATTTTTATCATATTATTTACATCATAGATTATTTATAATTTCAATGCTGATCAATTTTTATTTACAGTTATTATGGCGTATAATATTGTGGAGTTCGAAGATGGTTTACAAATTGTTCCTTCTGAATGGTTAACTGAAAATAATAAGGAATGTAAATGGCCATCATATACAAGTCAAATTAAGATAAATAAAGCAATTATGAAAAGAATATTTCCTTCTGATGATTGGCAATTATATAAAATAATCCGTATTTTTGGTAGCAGCGGTTAGTAATATAAAAAATGTATTTTATTTTTTTATCAAAAATTATATAAATTAAAATTATAATATATATGTATTAAAAGTATATATTAAAATTTAAATTTTAAGTGATATTTGATTATAAAATATATAAAAACAAAAATCTAATTTTTAATATTCAAAAATTTTATACGTTTTAGATACATATGATAAAGCTATAGACAAACTTAAATTAGCTGAACAAATATCCGATATAGATGGTGATGATGGAAATAACCTCAAAAAATCGAGATATCAACGAGCAAAAAAAAATACAGGTTCATCTCCTGATAATTCTGATACAAGCGACACAAGCATCAATAAATTAAAAACTCGCAATGATTTAGAGTTAGATAATTTTCCTAATACACCAAAAGCTTTAACAATAAATAAGAGCAAAATCTGTGAAATAAAGACACCATTAATACAAGGTGATAAGAAAATGAATCGAGTAAAAAAAATTTCAAGTTCTTCTGATAATTCAGATAGAACTGACACAAGCAATGATTTAGATGAAGCTTCTAATATATCAAACGATTTAAATAAAAGCAAAATGACTTATGAAATAAAAAAACCACTGATAAAAAATTATAAGAAAATAACTAAGCCTCCGATACAAATAAGTAATGAAAAAATAATTAATATTCAGTCTAAAAAGTCTGCAGTTACATATAGTAAATCTATAAGTTCACAAGAACATCGAACAGCAAATAAAGATGACCTTGTTCCACAAAATTCAGATACAATATCTACATCCGATACTTGTAATGCTGAGATTGATGTAGGTAAAAATATATCTGTTATTAATTTTAAATTTTTGTAAAAGCTTACCTATATATATATATATATATATATTATTAAAGTTTTAACTTTTTTTATTTATATCACTGTAAACATATTTAAAATGGTATATAATTCGTAATATTTATATAATCTGACAATGAGTAGATATACAATAATATGTGTCAATTATTTTTGCAGATTTTCATAATTTAATTATCAGGAAACTAAATGCAGTATTGTTAAATCTTACAACAATTGATGAACGTTTAA
Source organism: Nylanderia fulva (assembly GCF_048542155.1). Lineage (NCBI taxonomy): Eukaryota > Metazoa > Arthropoda > Insecta > Hymenoptera > Formicidae > Nylanderia > Nylanderia fulva. The sequence continues at coordinate 10,637 of NW_028189427.1, read as the reverse complement.
TAAAGTTGGATAATCACATAAGAAAAAATGAGGAAACGGATTTAAAAAAAAATGAACATTATGATTTCGATTTGCCAGCAGATACCGTAGAACAATTACAGAGAATTGATAATCAATTAAAAAACAAATGTGTTGCTGCAGAAATGGTATATACAAAATATTATTATTTTATACTTACGATTAGAAACATTTTATTGAAATGTCTTATAAAAAGCAATATTTTGGACATATTTATTTATTTATATAATGTTAAATAATTTTAAAGAAGTTAAAAGAAAAGTAATGTTAACTTTTTTTATAAGAGAAAAACAAATGTTTATTATTTTGATATTTTTAGATCATAAACTAATATTAATTAAATTATTTTATATTTTTAGACAAGACAATTGAGCTTTTTAGGAGGTAAGGATCATCATGATGTGATTTCGTACATGATGAAACATATTTTAACAAATAAATTAGCAATGGAATATAGTTGGGCTGGTGCAAAATTGAAAAATGCCTTTAAAAATCTTCGCATTACTATATGTATCATAAGTAAGTATATAAATATTTAATCACAGAAATGTTTTTATTGACATATTTTTGACACTTTATATATAGCATTCTATGCATGGTTATATTGGATGATGCTATTAAAACTCTAATATCATTATTCAATAATATGTAATCATAGGAATATAAAATAATTTTGAATAGTATATATACATATATACATATATATATATATATAAAATTAAGTCGCTTTAAATTTTTATATAATCTATAACCACACATATCTGTTTAAACTTGTTGTTAGATGCTGCGCGAACTTCAAGAACCAATTTAACAAATAAGGAAGTTGAGGATATAATTGCAAGATGGCTAATTTTAACCAAGCAGAGATTTGACCGAGATTTGTAAGTTATATATAATATACCTCAATTTAACTATTTTATCATCTTATCTCAAACTTTTTATTTTTATAAGAAACTGATTTTAAAGAGGGTGAACACATGCACTATCTGTTCATTATTGCGTGTATTAGTTTTTTTAAATTAAATACAACATTTAAGAACTTATTGTTATTTTTGTATAGAATATTTATTGCAGAATTGACTTATTGCACCTATGTATAACAATCACATATTTCTTTTTAGGAAAAAGGAAGAACAAAAGAAGAGATGCGAAAATGAGGAGATCTAAACAAGAAAAGGACAGGTTATTAAATAGAATAATTTTAATATATAATAAATAAAATATTTGAACGTTTATTGTTCGCGAACGCGCTGCGTGAACAAAGGATCGCGCTGCACAAAGGCTGAGTCACTTTTTTGTAAAACAAAGACTTTAATAATATCACACACGTATTGACAAAATACTATAACAACTTATTACAAAACCTTAATTATCTTTACAGTGAAATCGGAATCAAAAATCAAAGTGCGGAATAGCGGCGGTCGTCAACGAATTTTGCGGTTTATCTGATAAGCGGTTTGCGATATGTTTTCACGACGGAAAAGCGATAAAGCTGGCAAGCGGGGTGAGAGCTCCTCATTTATAATTTCCGGAGCGGAGCCCACCTTCGTGTGACGCGCCAATAATTTTGCGTCTTTTTAAAGTTGCGCGAGGTGACCTGGGCGTATTACGCGTAATTGGCCGCTGTCAAATTTGACAGAACAACGGCTGTTAGAAAGCATGCGCGAGCTGGCAATCACGATGATTATTGGCGAAACGAGGCGCCCGTGAGAAGCCGCGCATGCTCAAGAAAATATAATTATTCGGCGGAACGGTTGCGACACCGTTAATTGTTTATATTTCGAGCGTGTTTTTATACGACAGGATAATTTGTGTCGCGATATGTTTTCCAGAAAAAAACATATAAAAAACGATATGCCTGTTGACTTGCGGTCGGAAGCGAATATTCTAGAATATTCCATTTAAAAATATAATATTTTATTACACAAGTAGTTTTCTATTATGCGTTTCAAACATTCCCGCCCGCCTTGTCGCACAGTGACAACATATTGTGGTATTTCGGTCGCGGAATCGCAAGTCGATAGTGATCGATGGTGGGGCAGGCGCGCCGGCGCGGCGAGGTTCACGTGATGATCGCGTGTAAAGTGAATCGATCAGCTGAGCCGCGGAAACACGTGGTGATCACGTGTTGCGAATCGATCAGCTGAAACGGCGAAAGTATGTGGCAGATGTGAACGGCGAGTGACCGATGCAGTGAGCGGTGAAAACGAGACAAGTGTTATAGTGAGGTGGTGAGTGAAATGAGTGAAGCGTGACAGTTGATATGGTGCATGACGTGATGATCGTGTAGTGAGTGATGCTATGCGTCAACGTGCGGTGTAGGAACGTCGTTCACGCCCAGAAGAAACACGAGCTTGACGAGTGGGCGCACGAGCTCGGACGTGGCCGTTCGGATCGTCACTACGCGTGTAACTCCATCGTCCCCGGGATGCAAACGCGATATGCGAGCGAGGGGCCATCGGTTCGGGGGGGTGATCTCGGAGCGAACGAGGCAGAGATCGCCGACGTGGGGTGCAGGTGCATCCTTGAGCCACTTGGTGCGTGGGGCGAGTCCGTGCATGTATTCGGATGACCATCGCTGCCAGAAGTGATCCCTCATCCGCTGCAGATGACGCCAACGTGACAAGGTGGACACCGTCTGCTCTGTCAATGACGGTTCTGACAAGGCGAGGAGCGGTGTCCCGATGAGGAAGTGACCGGGGGTCAGCGCCGAAACGTCCTCTGGATCATCTGAGAGTGCCTGCAACGGACGTGAGTTAAGACAGGCTTCAATTTGTGCAAGGAGTGTGCTCAACTCCTCGAACGTGAGGGTGGTCGCGCCGATCACCCGACGGAGGTGGAACTTGGTCGACTTTACGGCGGCCTCCCATAAACCACCAAAATGCGGGGCCGCTGGCGGGTTGAAGTGCCAGCGGATTCCTTGAGCGGTGGCGGCAAGGATGACACTTTGACCTTCGGCTGTCGCTGCGTTGAAGAGACCTCGCAGCGTCCGATCTGCTCCGATGAAAGTCGTGCCACAGTCGCTGTAGATCTCAGCACACAGGCCCCTGCGGGAGACGAAGCGGCGCAGAGCGGCGATGAAGGCCTCCGAGGTGTAGTCTGAGACGACTTCTAAGTGAACGGCCTTTGACCAGAAGCAGACGAAGACTGCGATGTACCCCTTGTGCGCACGGTGTCCACGCCCCTTGCTGGTCCGGAGGAGGATTGGTCCCGCGTAGTCCAAGCCGGTGCTGAGGAACGGTCGAGTTGGCGTTACTCGCTCCCGAGGAAGGTTACCCATCGGAGGCTGTGGTGTGGCGGCGCGCCATCGAGTGCAGGTTATGCATCGGTGTAGCTGCTGTTTGACGGTAGTCCTTCCTCGAGGCACCCAGAAGCGCAGGCGGAGCAGGCCGAGAGTCAGTTGCACACCTCCGTGCAGCGTCCGTCGGTGGCAGGAATCGATCACCAGCCGAGTCAACCATGATGCCGCCGGGATGATCATTGGATGTTTCTCGTCGAGTGGTAGCTGAGCATGTTTGAGACGTCCTCCGACGCGCAGCACGCCTTGATCATCGAGGACCGGACTCAACATCGCTAGGTGGCTTCGTGGTGGGCTAGTGCGTCCAGCAGAAGCCGCAGCTACGTCCGTAGGAAAGTGGAGCGCCTGCACCACTCGCAGCCATCGAAATAAGGCGACGTCCAGCTCGTCCGGATGCAATAGACGGCCAGGTATGGCGTCACGTCTCGCCTTATTGAGCCATCGCCGACACCATGCCGTAACCCGCAGCAGCCTGTGCAGCGTTGGAAATCGGAGGAGGAGGTCAGGTTCTGCCGAGACCGGTGCCTTGATTACCAGACCGGTGGCTCGCTGCTCCGGGAGGTCATCCTCTGGGACGTCGATGTTTGAACCCGGCCATGCAGTCTCGTCTCCTGAGAGCCAGGTAGGTCCTGTCCACCACAACTCATGATTGATTAATTCAGCAGGAGTAACACCGCGCGATGCGCAATCTGCAGGATTCTCTCGTCCAGCGACGTGTCTCCATTGAGCGTCTGGAAGCAGGGTCTGGATCTGAGATACTCGGTTGGCGACGAAGGTTTTCCAACGAGTGCTGTGTCCGCGGATCCAATGAAGTGTGACCCTTGAATCTGACCACAGATGCACCGGCGTCGTTGTCAAACCGAGAGTAGCGCGCACGTGGAGCATGAGCGTGGTAAGTAGAGCTGCTGCACAGAGTTCCAAGCGAGGTAACGACACCTGCTTGACAGGCGCGACCTTCGATTTTGCCATCAATAGGTTGATTGACGTTTTTTCTGTTGCAGCGTTGCGGATGTACACCACGGCGGCGTATCCTCGCTCTGAAGCGTCGGCAAACCCATGGAGCTGCAGTTGCGAATGGTCGTCCCCGGTGTTGAGCCAGCGAGTTACACGAATGTTATCCAATAGAGGAAGCTGATCCAACAACTGCCTCCAGCGGTGTGCGTCCTGATCAGGCAGCGGAGAGTCCCAATCCAGCCGTTGAAGCCACGTCGTCTGGATCAGGATTTTGGCTCTGATGACGACAGGCGCGAGCCAACCCATTGGATCAAAGAGCCGAGCCGTTTCGGCTAGAACTCGTCGCTTTGTGAGATCAGTGACTGGACGTGGACGAATTGAGAAGGAGAACCAATCGCCTTGAGGATGCCATCGGAGGCCCAGGGTAGCGTGACTCTCTTCTTCCCATGAGTGCGGCCCACGTTGCAGCTGATGTTCTGGTGGAATTCCTGTGAGCACCTGAGGATCGTTGGCGGCCCACTTTCTCAAAGGAAATCCGCCCGCCGTGCAAAGACTCCGTAGTTCCTGCTGAAGGTCGATAGCATCTTCCAAGCTATCGGCGCCGGTGACCACGTCGTCGACGTAGCAGTCGTGTCGCAGTGCCTTGACTCCGCGTGGATATCGTGCCTCTTCGTCTGCTGCGAGTTGATGAAGAGTCCTGATGGCGAGGAAGGGTGCACACGCTAGCCCATAGGTCACGGTCCTCAGCTCGTACTCGTGGACGTCGTCAGCGCTGTTGTGGCGCCACAGGATAGTTTGCAGGCGACAGTCCTCCGGATGCACGAGGATTTGTCGGTACATTTTCTCGATGTCCGTGACGAGCACGAACCGATGCCAACGCCAACGAAGTAGGACGTCAGCGAGTGCTGGCAAGAGATTGGCTCCAGTGAGGAGGTGTGCGTTCAGCGACTCTCCGGACCGTGTGCGCTGGGAGCCGTTGAACACGACCCTGAGCTTCGTGGTCGTGCTTGACTCCTTGAGGACCCCGTGATGCGGTAAGTAACACCTGGGGCTGCCAGTTGTTGTAATTGTGCTAACCTTCTCCATATGTTGTAGGTTCCCGTATTCCTCCATGAAGTCTAGATAGAGGTCACCGAAACGACGATCTCGTGCTCCTTTCCGCTCCATGGCATCCAGTAGGCGTTCAGCAGGTCGACGAGTCTCGCTGAGCGATGTCGGCGGCGGTGAAGTAAATGGCAGCCTCACCATGTATCGTCCACTGGACGTGCGTGTGACCGTGCGCACGTAGATGTCCTCGCATCTGGCTTCATCGGCGGTAAGCGGTGTCCCAGTCACTGGCTCGTGTTCCTGCTCCCAGAAGCGTCGAACCATGTCAGCGAGGTCGTGGTCTGCGGTGCACTGGAACGTGCTGCGATGTCCTTCGGTTGCTGCTGCATCGTAGCCCCCGGACAGGATCCATCCTAAGCTCGTCTGTTGGGCGATCGGCATCCGTGATCCGCCCTTGCGAAGACCTTCCTCGAGGATCAATGCGTAAACTTCTGCTCCAAGAAGTAACTCCGCAGGATCGTCGTCCAGGAAGCGCGGGTCGGCCAGTCGAAGTCCTTGGATGTGAGGCCAGCTACGATCTTCGCGTTGAGAGGTACCTTGCTGCAATGAGATGCGAGGCAGCACAAAAGCAACCACGCGGAGCTCGACATTGGTCACGTCAGATGTGATGTCTAGCGTGACCTTGCCACGCGCTGATCCAGAGCGAGTCCCTCCGATGCCAAAGATGGACAGATCTGTTGAAGCTCGAGGCAGCCGAAGACGCTGAGCCAGTGCCTCAGAGATGATGGACACCTCGGAGCACTGGTCTATCAAGACTCGAACCTCGTGTGGTGATCCGTAGCGATCAGCGATCTTGACGCGAGCGGTTGCGAGGAGGACGGCCTTGTGTGTTTCAGTTTGCCGTGCCGTGGCCAGTGTGGTGGCAAGTGAAGTGGCCTCAGCAGATGGTGTTGATGTGGCTGCCCCGTGCAGCATGGTGTGGTGTCGCGCGTTGCACGTGAGGCAGTTCCTTTTTGACTGACACCGTGCTAGGAAATGATTGCCTAGGCAGTTGAAGCACAGTCGGTTGGCCTCCACGAACGTTTTCCGCTCAACCGCGGTCTTGGCCTTGAAGCCCTTGCACGTCATCAGTGTATGGTTTTCACGGCACAGTACACACTGAGGTGAATCTGTGCCTTGGTGCTTCGTGACGTGCGCTTTGACGAATCGTGATGTCTCTCCAGATCCCTTTGTGACACTCCTCGGTCGTGCGGCGTTGAGTGTCAAGATCCGTCGACTAATGAAGTCGAGAAGTGCCTCGTTCCGTGGTGGTTCGGTGGGGTCTGAAGTGGTTGACTCCCATTCGAGACGAGTGCGTGCGTCGAACAATTCGACGACCATGTGGTTGAACAGATCCATCCCGTGCGAGTTGATAGGACGTCCGATGCTCTCCTGTGCGTTGACTGCGGCGGTGACAGCGTTGTGAATGCGGCTCAGCTCCTCGGCGGTATCTTCCTTCATCTTTGGCACGGCGGTAAACGTGGCAAAGTTGGAGCGGATCAACTCTCTTTTGTTATTGTAGTGCTTGTCCAAGATTGCCCAAGCGCGATCGTAGTTGTCACTCGTGACAGGTAGTGACTTTATCAACTTTTCAGCCGGACCTGTCAGACACGAGCGGAGGTGATGAAGGCGCTCAATGTTCGAGATTGAATTGCTGCTCACGACTGACAGGAAGAGATCGCGAAAGGATGGCCAGTCAGCGTAGGCGCCAGAGAACGGCGGCAACTTGATGCGCGGCAGCGAAGACTTTGATGCGACGTCGACGGATGGAGACACGTTCGGCTTCCGAAAATGTTCGGTATAACTATCTAAAGTACTGCGTTGTGCAACGTACAGATTTTCCGTATCGCCATGTAACTCCGACTTGTAGTAATCGCTCTCGCAAAATTTTTCTTTCAGAGCCGCTCGAATGAGATCATGCTGTGTCTCGAATTTCGTCCACAGCTGATCTAAGATTCTGGTGCGTGTGGATACGGCACTGGCGGTGATGTTGGTGGTGCCCAGCTTCTTCAAATATTCCACGGAACGTGAAATGCGGACCTGGATCTCACGTTGACAGTCGATCAACGTGTTCACATCCATGGTGAACTAAGAGCGCCCACGAACTACACGAAGTCACGTTCACAAACTTGCGGGTGCCGGCGAGAAGTATCCGGCTCGAAGGACCAGAAATATGTTCGCGAACGCGCTGCGTGAACAAAGGATCGCGCTGCACAAAGGCTGAGTCACTTTTTTGTAAAACAAAGACTTTAATAATATCACACACGTATTGACAAAATACTATAACAACTTATTACAAAACCTTAATTATCTTTACAGTGAAATCGGAATCAAAAATCAAAGTGCGGAATAGCGGCGGTCGTCAACGAATTTTGCGGTTTATCTGATAAGCGGTTTGCGATATGTTTTCACGACGGAAAAGCGATAAAGCTGGCAAGCGGGGTGAGAGCTCCTCATTTATAATTTCCGGAGCGGAGCCCACCTTCGTGTGACGCGCCAATAATTTTGCGTCTTTTTAAAGTTGCGCGAGGTGACCTGGGCGTATTACGCGTAATTGGCCGCTGCAAATTTGACAGAACAACGGCTGTTAGAAAGCATGCGCGAGCTGGCAATCACGATGATTATTGGCGAAACGAGGCGCCCGTGAGAAGCCGCGCATGCTCAAGAAAATATAATTATTCGGCGGAACGGTTGCGACACCGTTAATTGTTTATATTTCGAGCGTGTTTTTATACGACAGGATAATTTGTGTCGCGATATGTTTTCCAGAAAAAAACATATAAAAAACGATATGCCTGTTGACTTGCGATCGGAAGCGAATATTCTAGAATATTCCATTTAAAAATATAATATTTTATTACACAAGTAGTTTTCTATTATGCGTTTCAAACATTCGTCGCGTTTATTATTACGTTTATTGCACAGTTTATTATTATTACGTTTATTTATAGATTTTATAGAGTTTATTTTTGCATATGAACTTTTTTTATTTTGAATGTATTAATTTCATACACAGTAATTATATATATATTTTATTATTTAAATGGTTACAGTATTAAATACATATGCATAGTTGTAAGTGCAATAAAGTAATTATTAAATATTATTTTTTAAATATAGTATAAAACGAGAAAAGTTATAATAATATATACAGTTGAATATTAAAGTAATTTAAAGTTCTAAGTATTTTAGTACTTTTATGCGTAGCTGTAGCATAAAAAATTAACAATCACTATGTTTATTTTATTAATGCCTATATATTAAAAAGTTATGCACATTTAAGTTTTCTAACAATTGTATCAATTTTTTTTCATAATTCTGATAAAGTGATAACTAGAATTTAAAAAAAATTACTTTAAAAATGATTTATTATAAGTATTAATTATATATGTTAGTGATATAGTTATTAAATATGATTAAATGATGTGATTTAACGTAAATGTGTATTAAATGATAGTTATACACCCACACACACGTACATATATAATAATATGGCTTATATTTTTTGGAACGTATATATGTATGATTTAAAAAATAAAAATGTAATTAAATAAATTACATTTATAATCTTTGAGACAAGCATATGACTACTGGCAGGATCAACCAGGGAGCTTCGTGTTCGGTTACTCGCAAGGGAGTAACTCGCGAGCGAGCCCGAAGACTCGTCGCTAGCTCTTTTTCGCGCGCGCGCGCGTTCGATGCCGAAACACCGACGCGCGCGCAACACGCTCGTATGTGCCATTTTATTTGCCGCCGGTCTTGCTCAGCCGGTCGGCGACACTCTGCTGTGTTTAACGCTATTATGTAAAGCGTACGAGAGAACGACGGAGGCGAGAGTAAACCCCCGACGCCGCCGCCTCTCCTCTTCTTCCTCCTCCTCTCCGTTCAAAAATCCACAAGATCAAAATACTCGTGTTCTTATTCTCCCAAATGTTATGATGCGCGGTCTCGAGAGACCGCGCGATTCACCCTGACGCTAGATCGACGATGCTTAGACGTCGAGGACTGTTCTGTCTGGTTCGTACGCGTTTAACCGCACACGACCAGCAATAAGATTTCGCTACGGCGTACAAAGCGAGCGGGAAGAAGCAACTCTTCCCGCAAACTCGTATCCGTGGAGTAGATGCTCGGTAAGCGCGACGATTCCGCTGCTGCGTACGAAACGAGAGGGAACCGCGCGGCCAACACACTAGAGGCGTGCGCGCCACATAAGAGCCATTCGGTCTTGCGACACCGACTCGTGGCAATGCTGTGCTCGTAATAAATAAGTGTGCGTTAATTTTGCGCGCGTTCGGCGACGAACGAGAAGAGCCGCACCGTAATCCCCGGCGAAGAGGAATACGAGACGACGCGAGAGTCGAACGTACGTTCTCGCGAGACACGCAACCTCCAAGCATGAGAAGACTTGGCGGCGGCGCGTTCTGCGACGATCGTATATTATTTTATATATTCGTGGTTTCCAAATCAAACATTTTATATAAATGTTCTCTCCGTGTCAGAGTCGCGACTCGACAAAATCCGTTCTCGACCCGTTCGGGCGATTCTTCGTTTGTCAACGTCGAGAGCGCGACACGTACAATATTAATTTCTCCTACCCTCTTATAGTACCCAACCGACCGGCCAAGCGGTCGGCGACGGTACGGAGAGCGGTCGAAACACGCCGGAGTGGCGAGAGACTCGAGAAAGTAGGTTTACGACTCGTCCGGACTCGCTCGACTCGTTCGACGCGCCGAGCGCGACGTATCTCTTATTAAAAAAAGGTAAAGAAGGCGACCAGTTAAGGGCACGCCATTAACAAAAATTATCCATTGCAAACCCATGTACAATAGAATTGTATGAAAAATTATCGATTATAAACCCATGTACAATCGTAACAAAAGTAATGAAATAAAAAAAAAATTGCGCCAAGTGAAAGTAGAAACTTGTACCAGTGGAAAATTAAAGTTGCAGACATATATAGAGTCGTATAATGAATCAATAAAAATTTAAATTTGCAAATGTAGAATTGTACCATAAAAAAACTTATCTTTTAAAAAAAAAGATAAACAAGATGCCAAGTCCATGCGCCATGTGAAAAAGTGTTAAACAAAAAAGTATTTTTAAGTAAAAAAATCTATCAATTGACAAAAATTTATGTTCTAAAATTAATATCTCTACAAAAAGTAATGTCCAATTATTGCGCGAATAAATAAACATTTTTATAAAAAATTAAAATTTAAAAACTTATGCAAATTTAAAATTAATATAAAATAAAAAGAAATAAAAAAATTTTAGTTAAAAA
>NW_028189426.1:0-23693 GCF_048542155.1 Nylanderia fulva | reverse complement strand
TCAGCGAGGTCGACGTCTAACCCGTGATTTGAACAATATATCAAGTTACAAATTTAAGCGGGGTTACAGCGGTTAGGTGTCGTTGACACCTAATACATGTATAGTATACATATATATTTTATTTAATCATATCTGTAAATGTTTGTATAATTGTAATAACTTTTAACGATACATTGCACATTTATTTCAATTGCAACAGAATGAATTTATATTCTTGTATGAATATTGAAAATAAAGAATGGGCCCCTCCATCGCCCATTCTCGTGAGAACGCAACCATATATTTTTTTTCGTCTCTCCGATTTTAACACGACATACATATTTCTGTCTGATAATTTTTTTCTTGATGATACTTTTTGAAATGTCATGAAGCCTAGGTCAAATTAGAAACTTATTGCACTTGTTTTAATGCAGCGCTTACAGCAGCTTTTATAAAGCGCCAGAGCAGCCGATATTTTATTTTGGCGCTTACGGCAATTTTTATACAGCGCTAGAACAGTTGATGTTTTAATGTAGCGTTTACGGCAGCCTTTATACAGCGCCATTATTTAATCTGTTCTAAGAACAATATGTATGCCCCTTGTGCTCCTTTGAGCCATTTTTTCTTGAACACTTCCATATCATTAGAGTAATACCATTTCGATTTTGTGTCAGCTCTCAACATACACGTGTAGTGACCACGATTCATTTCTTCACCTTCGTGAAATATAGCGCTTATTAGCTTGTACCTTTTTTTATTAATCGTGATATTACTCGTCGGCACGGCGGTAATCCGATTGTTGATAATTTTTTTAGAAGCACCGTTTACAAAAGTATATAAATTGAGCTGTATTACTACGACGGATAAAGTTGATTCAATTACGGTTTTCTTTTTCAACACGGTACCCTTACATTCGTTACAATTGCCGTTTATCGTTTCCCATTTAGAAAATTCTACATTAATCAAACTTTGTAGAGTGACACCTTTTTTCCTTTTTAATGTCGAATGTATAGGTAATATTAACAAACTACTGCTTTCCAGCTTAGTTACATTGTAATTACATTTGACATTCGAGCAACATATTACGTGCTTTAATTCGAGTTCTAATACATCATTGATGTCGGAATACGTCGACATTAGAGCCGTAAAAAATTCCGAAACATCTTGTTGTGTTTGTTCTTCGAAGCTTTCCGACAGATCTTCTAACCGTTTGAATGTTGCAATATTTACGTTCACCATACGCGCAGATAGCATAAATCAATGCATTCGATGCTTTATTTTTCAGTATTTGTTGCTTAATACGTACGCAATGAAACGCACATTGTAATATTACATTAGCGTAACACGAAACAGCATCGTTATTGCAAAGGCCATATATTTTTCACGTAACTATACTTTCTGGTTCCTCACTATCATAATTCTGCATATCATCAATGATATTAGGGATAGCCCATCGACGATCGTACATTTTCACAACCTATTTCTCGGACTGATTGATTTGTGGCAGTTCAGATTTGAATATAGATCTCAGTCGATTATATTCTACAATGGCTCTCGAGTTTGCTTTAACTGATGCTGGATTGAAATTTATCAAATGTAGGCCTTCCAATTTACTTACTCGTGACAAACCTACATAGGCTTGACCATCATTGAATACAGTCGTTCCTAAATCCATCATTGCATTGTTACATGTAATTCCTTCGATTATAAATAATTCGACATTCTTTAATTTGTCTCTCAAAGTTTTCAAGACCATGTCTGACAATTGCGTATATTTTGGTGTAGATTTATGACTAACCGGTAGTTGAAACATTCTATGGATTGTCAAGCCATCGATATTGAATGCTGCGATACTTGTGGGAGCAGATGTGGCAGTCGTTTTTTCCAAATATATTCTGATGCAATGTTTAATCGTTTCAATTAGAAAACTTTTCCCTGTACCACCCTCGCCACTTACGTACAGTCGCAGAATCTGATTCTTATCTTGTAAAACTTGGCATACTCCATCAAAGACTCTTTTCTGGTCTTTGTTCAATTGCGACATCATTTGCGATAAATCAATCTTACCAAAATCTTCCAGATCTTTCATCGCGTCGTCAGCTTCTATCGGATTACAATCCAGTTCATCGTCATCGGATTTGTCTCTGTCTGCTGTTTTCAGATCATTTTCGCGCTTCTCGATTAATTCAGCAATGTTCTCAAAAGCTTTCTGTATTTCTTCGAGCCTTTCGTGATATTTCATTGCCTTTGTTAAAACAGACTCTGAATTCTTAAAGGCATCCGTGTAAGTCTCGAATGTACCTTTGAGTTCACTCAAATCTCTCCATGGTTTGAACAGAAGAAGTAGCGAGTAAAAGTATTTTTCGGGCTCAGTTTTTATATTAAATCGATAATGGTTAATTAAATAACCCTTTTTTCGTTTTTTTAAAAATAAACCCGACGCCAGTTTGTAACACTTGACTTTGTCAATATTTGACATTTGTTTCGTAATTTCCCAGAATCTGGCAAAATCGTACAAATTCAATGATTCTAATTCCTGAGGTCTATTTGGATAGTAATCATCGATGAGTGACGAACAGTAAATATTCGTAGAATTTTCATCAAGAGCTTAAATTTCATTAAATGTTTTAACTTTTCTATTTCTCACCTCATTAACATCGATCCATTTGACCATGGTATCATTATCCGTACCGTACAAGGGATTCCCTTATAGTGTATCCGCAGCTTCTAAAGCACCGCATTCTCTGTTATTTAATAAACGCATTGCAAAATTCCATAGTTTTGATGCCAAGGACTTATTTGAATCTATCACTTCAAAGTCTGTATTGCATTTTTCCGACTTTGTCGTGTATTTTGTTAAATATGAGTTTAAAAACTCTGATTTTTCTCTAATAAATTGTATGTCCATATTTCCCTCCCAGGCTAATTTGATAGACGGATTATAATCATTTACAAAGTCTTTCCGACTCTTTGCGAGGAAGATCGTACAATCTGCTCTTACTGCGTAAATTTTTTCTACCGACTATCGAAGTGATAAAGTTTCTTAAAACGAAATTCTCAGTAACTGACCGAGGAAAATCGAACCGACACTTTCTGTATATATTAGTTTCCGTTTTTTTCGTACGCATGCAATACGAGTTATGTTTATGTATCTGATCACTTATTACCGTATCGTACAACGTTGACGAAACATTTTCATCTGTAATTTCACACGTTACGTATTTTTGAATAAACGTTGCAACTTCTTCATCCGGCAATTTTCCTAATACTGGAGCATTTTTTCTCCAAATCATACAATGCATGTGCTGGATACTTCTACGTTGATATTCCAGTCGCCAGAAGTAATGAATAACCTTTCCTATTGGATTATCGGACGAACAAATAAAATCAATCATGGCTTTGAGTTTTATGCACATGAATCTAGAAGTACTTACAGGGTCGTATGCGACTAGTTCGCTGATGCCTAACTTCTCTTTATCGGGATTCATATCTCGTAAATATTCACCCAAATCGGACCATTTCCATTCACTAGGACTCAAAGTCAAAAACCACGTCGCTGGACCGTAATGTAAAGTCATGCATTTTACATTATTGGACGGTTGTCGCCAAAATTGATCCGTATTTCTCAATTTTGCAAAAATACTCATTAAATTCCATTCTAATTCGTAACCTTTCAATTCGTTCAAGTATCTACCAGCAGTGTATCTCTCTCGTGGGTTAGTAACCATCATCGTATAATAGATACCATTTTTCAATTGTCGGTAGTTAGCATCATTGAGAAGGAAGAACAGATACTGCAGATTCAACCTGAATCTACTATGTTTCGACATCAATCGTGTTCTAATCTATAAATATTCCAACAATGCAAAGTTTCTATCTTCTCGTTGTCCATTGACACCATCAGGATATAAATCAGGGAAACACATGACATCCAGATATTTATAACAGTTATCCATTGGAAAATCTTCAATTTTCACCATTTGATAAAGCTTCAATGTAGATTCGTTATCGATTCTTTTCGCGTGTATTGGGTATATTGTATACTGATCGTTAATATCCGAATGTTCAGTGATTTGTGTGAGAAAAGCCGTACGTTTTAAAACGGTTTGATCATTATTATTTTTGTTTTGCTGTACATTGTGTTACGTCTAGTGGGGGTCGCGGCTGCGAAAATTTGAATGCAGAGCTCGGCTTTTTCCACGAGACACGATCGCTATTACGGGTACGCGAATCTATGCGATTCTCCCCGGGGATACCCGCGATCTGAGGTTATTCGCGCTGGAACTGAGGTGATCGGTTTATTGCGAGGGACCTACCTGTGACTCTACTGTAATAAAGATAGCTTCGTCGATTGCTCTATGCGAAACGTCGTTGGGGTTGCGTAAGTAATCTTCGTACGTAAACTGACAAAGCTCGCACAAATCACCGATTCGCGTGAGGGTAAGTCGGAAGTTGCAGACTCCGCAATTTATTCCGATAGGTGTTCCGCCTATGATTAGAGTATGCTTCCGAATCCTTGTCCAAAGTAATTTCGAGACTCTAGGTAAGGTGGAGTAGCATGAAATGCAGAGAGCTGCCTTAGTCTCAAAATGGATGTACCCGACACCAACTTGGCAATAGAATAAGGGTTCAAACGGTACGAAGAGATTAACTTCTGGAGGAGGAGTTATACCTCTAAGGGTGAGTGGGCACATTTGTGTTTGTTGCGTAATCGAATTGATAATGCGTCATTCGCTCGTAGATCTTCGGTGAACCCGGCAGTTATCGAGAAGTTAGTAGTCGTCGGCAAAACCGTCGGTAATTGTTCAGTAAAACACTGGTAAGGTGCCAGTAAGGTGTCGATAACCCGTTGGTAAAAGAACGTATGTCGGTATATCGTCGGTAATGTCGGTAAAAGAACGTATGTTGGTATATTGTCGATAACGTCGGTAAAAGAACGTATGTCGGTATATCGTCGGTAATGTTGGTAAATCGAAAGTGTTCTCAATTGATTATTGTTTAAATGACTACTTTGTTGTACGGATTTACGAAGTTATTTTTTGAGACACAAGATTTTTAAGAGATTGAACTATTTGCGTTTTTCCGTGTTAGAATTCCGAGGGTGGCACCGCATGTGGTGGTCGACCCTAGTTTTATAGCCCGACCTTTTTTTTATAGCTTCCGCAGTGACGATGGAAAAGAGGAAAAATGCGTCGGAGATTTTTCTAGAATGTTCTCTTCCACGTGGTAGAAGCGTCTCTGAATTTGCTAACACGCGCGATTCCTTAGGTTAACGTGAATTTCACTTACCTTTAGTAGCACTTTCTTGATCGTGTCGGCTCGTACTTGGAGGTAGTGCGTGCGGCGAGGGTCGTTCACTGGGATGTTTGGCGGCGGCAGGCGTCGTGGTTGGAACGTTATTGGTATGCACTTCCACTGTAGGAGTTCGTCGTTGTTATTATTTTTAATGTTGAAAATGTTCTCGTATTCAGGATCGGCCTGATATTCCACTCCGAGGATTTGAGAATATTCCTCGGTCGCTGATTCGCGATAAAGTCGGTTTAGTTTTCGTAATTGATTCTTCCTTCCTGCGCGTCGGGTCTTAGGCATATTGAATTTGATGCATCCTCTGAATGATTACTCAAATAAGGAGGGTGTATATGCGGCGGACCTCACTATCAATTCCTTATTTTGGCAAATGCTGAGAATGTTAATTCTGACTGTGATGAGCGGTGGTCCGCTCCAAACACTGTTTGAATTGTTCTGAATTCAAACGCCGTATGTCAAATTTAAACGCTATCGTATTTTATCACGGGAGTGTGTCACGTCCGGCCGTATAAATTTTTTCGTTTACTCCAAGTTCCTTAAACGCTATTTGAAAAGCGCGCCAAAGCCGGCCATGACGCTTAACTCCGCCTAGAAACTAAGCGTGGCGCTTCGTAGCGCCTAAGGATCTCCCACCACGGTGAGAGCCCCTACTCCGGAGAGTTCCCCCTCTCCAGGCCGCCGCAGGCCCGAGCCGCCGAATGACAAATTTAAAACGCTATCGTATTTTATCACGGGAGTGGAAGTTTTGAAGAATACTGAACACTAGTTTTCACACATGAATACACTGATTTATTCGTATAGTAGTACAAAATTCGAGACTAAAACTTAGAATTAGAATTTAGATTTAGACTTAGAATTTAGAGTTAGAATATTATACTTAGAGTTAGAATTTTAGAATTAGAGTTAGGATTTAGAATTTGGTCTTAGAGTTAGAATTTAGGAGTGCGACTATACTGTTCGGTGTCGCGCAGAGAACTGCCAAAATTCGGGACTGCTCTGAGGTCCTTCGTTTCGGCGGCTCGGGCCTGCGGCGGCCTGGAGAGGGGGAACTCTCCGGAGTAGGGGCTCTCACCGTGGTGGGAGATCCTTAGGCGCTACGAAGCGCCACGCTTAGTTTCTAGGCGGAGTTAAACGTCATGGCCGGCTTGGCGCGCTTTTCAAATAGCGTTTAAGGAACTTGGAGTAAACGAAAAAATTTATACGGCCGGACGTGACACCTCCCCCCTTAAAATAAAAATGTTGGAATTTAATGTTCCAACATTTTGGACTTAGTTTTCTATGCGCTACGATTAGGTTCTTAACTTAACATTGATTATGTAAATATTTATTTAGTTCGCCGTAATCTTTCATTGGGGGAACACTCGTAGGGTGAGTTTTTGCACACACTTTGCCACTGTCTGATTCGTTAATCGAAGGGGTTTGTTGTGTGGGCAGGGTTAAGGGTGTTTCTTCTTCGTTCGTTGGAGGGGGTTTCTGGTGTAGCAGTTCTCGTCCGTTGTCCTGTTCTCCGTCCGCTGATCTACCAAGGTGTAGGAGAACGTTGGTCACCGAGGTCCAAATGGCTCCGAGTAGATGTAGACTCCATCCGTACACCGAGTGGAGTGCGTACCCATGGATCAGGGTGTCGATTATTAATTTTATCAACCGTACGGTAACGAAGATGCCAAGTACTCCGGCGCTGGCGGATCCGAAGCTTATAAATCCCTTCCATAGCCTGGCTCCGGTATTTTCCGCTATTCGGTCGAGAGATTTCTCGTCTAATAAATTTAGCAAGGAGAAACTGCCTGTAGGAATTTCCTGTCCCATTGCTCCCCTGGCGATTGTGTGGAGCATGGAGGGTTTTTCCACGGGGAACATGATATGGTCGCGAAGACGATCAAGATCTTCGTTCGTATAGATACCACTGGAAGCGAGTGAATCCGGGCTTACGTACTTCCATGAGGGTTTGGTTAGAGGCCTGATAGTAGGCGGTGCCACCGATTCCACGGGTTTCGGTGTTAGTCTATACCAGGTGTTGTGTATTTGGTATAGAGTTGGTAATAGTTCATTGCAATCCCTCGATGTTCCGGCTTTAGTAAGTATCTTCGATCTTGGTAAGAGGAAAAGTGACTTATTTTGATGAGTGACGGGGAGTTCGTTGTAGCACTCCTCGGTAGGTCGTAGGCGGCATTTGACAGGTATACATTTGATGAGGTGTATAACTTCACCTGCAGTTATGGCGGTATAACCTGGAGACTTCATTATTCGATGCGCCATTTCGTCAGGTGCTATGCTTGCTAGAGAAAGTGCGTTGAGGAGGATCTGCCTTTCCAGTGCACATTTTTGCTCCATAATATCCTTGTATAGTTGGGTCAGCTGGGTTTTCAGGTGTTTCTCGACGTATATAAATTTTGAATTCACATATGTGAAGATGTCGAGGTTGTCGATTCTGACCTTGGAACGGCTTTTGAATGTCCGTTCGGGCCTCGTTTCGAGGATACACAGCTTGGGATGTTCCGTTCGCCAAAGGTTGTATCCGCATACGTTGGTCTCGGTTGTCCTTGCTAATGCGAAGGTTGTATCACGCGCCGTGACTGTATAAATCGTTGGCGCTTCCTCTCGGGGAGTGCCGGGCGACAATCGATATGCTATTCCTTCGTAGAGAACATCGTATCGTCCAAAGTGACAGTTGTCAATTGGCAGGATTGTCCAGAAGGTGGAGGCGCCGTCGGCATCATTGCATTCGCCTGTCGTTACGGGACAGCGAGTGCCGGATGGAAGTATCACTTCATTGTTATTGTATCCAACGGGCAGCTCCAATTGTCGTATCGTGATTCGTACTGAGGCTTGCACGATCACGTCGTCCCATGAACCGTATGCGTCGCTGAACTGGGTGCCGCTGCATTTTCCGTCTGTCTTAACTGATCCTGCGAGTGTCATTGCTCTTAGGTTTGTTGCATTTGGCTTAATCCCAGTAATGTGCTGGTTAACTCCTAGAGATATGGTCCCTGTTTCGTGCAATTTTCGGCATGTATCTGCCGATATTTCGTGGATATACTCCTGTCTTCCGTTCTGCACCGCTGCTATATAAGAGTGCATTCCGCAGTAAAATATAGTCCGGTCTATTTCGATTTTGCATTGGTAGGCAGGAGTATGCACGAATTCACTGAGTTGGAGTAGTTGTATATAGATTTCCTCCTTCTTAGGTTCGATGCTGTTGGTTTTACACTCTTCGATATCTAAGAGGGAGAGTGTTGTGATGTTCAGGCCCCGTCCTCCACAGTCGTATCCGATTAGTCCGCTGGATAGTGGGGCCAGGAAGGTCATGCCCAGGATAATTGCGAGAGTACTCATCTTAGCGTGGTTGGTTGATTACTGGCCCGTCCTCCGTTGGGGCGTCCGAGATATATTCGTCTTCGGGGTGGGGGTCTTCAAGGGTGGGGGCTTGATGTGGTGAGGGCTTTAACTTGTCCATATGTACGGTTTTAGTCTTACTATTGCTTATAGCTAACTTAACGTTATTTCTACCTAGTATCTTTATTATCCTATAGGGACCTGTATATTGGTCTCCTAATTTCCCTTTGTTAGGTTCCTTAAGTAAATAAACGCTATCGTTAATCTTAAATTTACGCGTATTGATTTTCTTATCGTAGTATTTCTTACTTCTATTCTTAGCATTATTTAAGTTTTCGCGTGCGGCTGTTTGGGAATCGCGCAATTTGTTGAATAATGTGGTTAAATATTGTGTATAGCTTTCGTTAGTCATGCTTTCGATGTCCGGGTCGCTCGAGGGGACCCGTGTCACGTCCGGCCGTATAAATTTTTTCGTTTACTCCAAGTTCCTTAAACGCTATTTGAAAAGCGCGCCAAAGCCGGCCATGACGCTTAACTCCGCCTAGAAACTAAGCGTGGCGCTTCGTAGCGCCTAAGGATCTCCCACCACGGTGAGAGCCCCTACTCCGGAGAGTTCCCCCTCTCCAGGCCGCCGCAGGCCCGAGCCGCCGAAACGAAGGACCTCAGAGCAGTCCCGAATTTCGGCAGTTCTCTGCGCGACACCGAACAGTATAGTCGCACTCCTAAATTCTAACTCTAAGTCCAAATTCTAAATCCTAACTCTAATTCTAAAATTCTAACTCTAAGTATAATATTCTAACTCTAAATTCTAAGTCTAAATCTAAATTCTAATTCTAAGTTTTAGTCTCGAATTTTGTACTACTATACGAATAAATCAGTGTATTCATGTGTGAGAACTAGTGTTCAGTATTCTTCAAAACTTCCACTCCCGTGATAAAATACGATAGCGTTTTAAATTTGTCATACGGCGTTTGAATTCAGAATAATTCAAACTGTGTTTGGAGCGGACCACCGCTCATCACAGTCAGAATTAACATTCTCAGCATTTGCCAAAATAAGGAATTGATAGTGAGGTCCGCCGCATATCAACCCTCCTTATTTGAGTAATCATTCAGAGGATGCATCAAATTCAATATGCCTAAGACGCGACGCGCAGGAAGGAAGAATCAATACGAAAAACTAAACCCCCTTTACCCAACACCCCAAGAATATTTTTAATCTCGGAGTGGAAAATTCCCGATCCGAACGGAACATTTTTAAATTAAAAAAAAAACGAGAACCATCATGGAAGTGCATACAAAAAGTTCCAACCCGACGCCTGCCGCCGCCAAAAATCCCTAACGACCCCCCACTAAAAAGGGGAAATTCAGTTAACTAAGGAATCGCGGGGGTTTTTTTTACAAATTAAGGGCGCTTTATGTGGAGAGAAATCTAGAAAAATCTCCGACGCTTTTTTCTTTTTCCCCTGTCAGGGGAAAATATAAAAAAAAGGGGGGGGGTTTTAAAAAAGGGGGGTTGACCACCAATGGGGGGTTTTTTCCCCTCTGGAATTCAAAACCCGGGAAAAAACCCCGCAATTTTTAAACTTTTAAAAAAAATTTTTTGGGGGCCAAAAAAATAATTCGAAAAACCCCTAAACAAAGAGTCTTTTTTTTAAAAAAATTCAATTGGAACATTTTTGATTTGCCAACTTTACCGCGATAAAACCAAAAAGGGTTTTTACCAACGTTATCGACAATATACCGACAAGGTTTTTTTTACCGATTTTTCGGCTAAACCAACCCCTTCTTATAAAAAATTCCCCAAACCCTAAAACGAATACGTTTTTAAACCAAAAGGGGGGATGAGCCTAGGGGACCTACCGGGGTTTTCTGAACAATCCCGGGACGGGTTTTTCCCGGAGACTACAAAAATTTTCCCTTTAACTCCCGGGGTTTTCCCCCAAGATCTAGGCAAAAAAGACAAATTTCAATTGTTTTGGGCAACAAACAAAAAAGGGGCCCACCACCCTTAGAGGTAAATTTCCTCCCCAAAAAATTTTAAACTTTTTCGCCCCTTTTGGGAACCCTTATCAAATTCCCAAAATTTGGGGTCGGGAACCATTTGGGAAAACTAAGGCAGCTCTCTGATTTTTGTACTCCACCCTTACCTAGAGGAAAATTTTTTGGGGACAAGGGGGAAGCATATTAAATTTAAAAAAGGGGGAAAACCCCCTTTATGGGAAAAAAAAAAGGCGGGTCTGAATTGACTACCCGGAATGGTGATTTTTTGGAGTTTTTCATTTTGTACGAAGACTTTTTAGAAACCCCCCAAAGACGTTTCGCTTTTGGGGAATGGGAACGAAGCTTTTTTATACGGGTAGAGTCAAAAGGTAGGCCCCCCTCGAAAAAATCCTCACCTTTTTTTCCGTGCGAAAAACCCAGCCGGGGGGACCCCCGGGGGAAAATCGAAATTTTTTTCCGGTACCCAAAAAAAATTTACGATGGGTTTGGGGGAAAAAAAGCCGAGTTTCCAAAAAAATTTTTAAAAGCCAAAAAACCCCCAACCCAAAAAAAATTTGGTGACAGGGGGGGGGATAGATAGAAGATGTTTTATTTTTTGGGCCCCCCAAAGGGGGGTTAAAAAGGGGTTTTTTTTTTTTTAAAGGGGTTTTTCCCCCCAAAACCCCTTTAAAATTCCCTTTTTTTCCTTTTCCCCCTTAAATTAAATTTCCCCCTTTTAAAATTTAAAATCTAATTACTTTTTTCGCCCCCCCTTTTCCTTTTCGCCCCCTTTTCTCTTTTTTTAAAATTTCTTTTTTGGGGCCCTACCTAAAAAACACCCACCGCCCCGGCCTTTTTCCCAAACCCCTTTTTTAAAAAATTTTTTTTTAAAACCTACGCAATTTTACTTTCTACTTATCCTATGTTCCCCCCCCCGCCCCGGGGTTAAAAAGGTTATTTTTACCCCCCTGTCCTCCCCCCCCTTTTCCTCCTCAAAAAACTCCTCACACCCCTCCCCCTTCCCCCTTCCCCCAAAAAATTTAAAATCCCCCCCCCCTTTTTTCCCCTTCCCCCCTTCCCCCCCCTTTCCCCTTGTTTCCCCCTTAACCCTTTTTAACCTTTTTCCCCCCCTTCCCCCCTCCTTTCCAAATTTTTCCCCTTTAAAATTTTCCTCCCCTTTTTTTCCTTCCCCCAATCCATTTTTTCCCCCTCCCACACGCTCCCACGTCAAAAAACCCCTCTCCCACAATCCGGCACCCCCAAACCCTCCCCCTTTTTTCCCCCAAACCTTTTTCCCTTTTTTTTTTTCCCCAAGTTTTCCCTTGCCCCCCTTCCCCCAAATTCTACCCCCCCCCCCCTTTTTTTTCCAAACCCCCCGGGAAAACCCCCCCCCCTTTAATTTTTTGGGGTACCATTTTAAAAATTCCCTTTTTTTAAAATTTTTTTTTCCTCCCTTTTCCCCCCTTTTTTCCCCTTTTCCTTTTTCCCTTTAAAATTTTTTCCCTCTGAAACCCCCCCTTTTTCCCCTTTTTTTCCCCCTACCCCCCTTAATTTTTTCCCCTTTAAAACCCTCAAAAAATTCCCTTTTTTTTTTCTCCCCCCCCAAAAACAATTCCCCCCTTTTTTTTCCCCTTTTTTTTAATCCCCCCAAAAACATTTCTCCCCAAAACCCAACCCCCCCTTTTAAACCCCCCTCAACCTTCCCCCCATATCCCCATTTTTTAAAACCCACCCTTTGGCCCTTTTTTTTTTTCCCTTTTTGAAAATTCCCCCCCTTAAAACCTTTAAAAAGGGGGGCCCCCGGCCCATAAAAACCCCCCCCATCTCAGAAAACCTTTTTTGGGGTTCCCCTTTTCCAAAAACCCCTCCTCTCTTCCCCCCCATTTTTTCCCCCCGGGTTTTAAAAAAACCCGCCCTTTTAAGGGCCAAAGGGGCCCCCAAAACCCCTCCCCCCCTTTTTTCCCCAAAAATTCCCCTCTTACCTTTTTCCCTTTTTCCTTTTCCCTTTAATTTGTCCCCCTTTCCCCTTTTTTTCCCCCCCCCCGGCCCCCCCCCCCCACCGGGACCACAACCAAAAGGGGACCACCCCCTTTTTTTTTTCCCCCAAAACCCCAAAAAAATTTTTTTCCCCCCCTTTCCCCCCCCCTTTCATTTCACCCTTTTTGGGTTTTTTTTCCCCCATTCGTTCCAGCCCCTTTTCCCCCCCAAAAAATTCCCCCCAAACCCCCCAAATAAACCCCCCAAACCCCCCCCCATCTTTTTCCAAAGCCCCACAAAAATCCGCAAACCAAATTTGTTTTTTACCTTCCCCTCCCCCAATTAAAAACCCCCCCATTCCCTTTCTTTTTTTCCCTTTTCCCCCCAAACCCCCCCAAAATTTTAAAAACAGAACGGGCTCGGGGGGGCCCCCCCTTTTCCCCTCCCCCCCCCTCCCCGCCAAAATTTCCCCCCCACCTCCCCCCCTTTAAAACCCTAAACCCCTATTTCCAAAAAAATTCCTCCCCCTTTTCCTCCCCGGTTTTTTCCTTCACCCCCCCCCCTTTTTAAGGGCCCCCCAAACCCACTCTGCCCCAAAAAAAAAAAACCCCGGCTCTCAGGCCCAAAAAAAATTTTTAGGACCTTTTTTTTTTCCCCCTTTCCACTTATTTTTGTTTTTTAAAAAAAATTTTTAAAAACAAAAAATTTATTGTCCACTTTTCCCCCCCCCTTTTCCAAAAACCCCCTTTTTGATTCGGTGGAAACCCCCCCTTTTTTTTCCTCAATTCTCCCCCTAAATTTCTCTCTAAAACCCTCCCCAAGGGGGATAAAAGGGTTTTCGGGTTTCCCCCCCCTTTTTTCCCAAAAACCCCCTTTCCCTAAAAACCCCTTAAAGTTTTGGCCCCAAACCCGCCCCCCCCCCTTCCCCCCCCCCTTTTCCCACCCCCCCCTTCCAATTTTTTTGCCCCAATCCCAACCCACTTCTTTTTTCCCCCTCCTCCCAAATTTTTTCCCACACTTCTCCCGGAAAACCCGTCCACCCCCAACCCCCCCTTTTTTTCCTTTATCCTACCTTTTCGCCCTCCTAATTTTTCCCTTTTTTATCTTATCTTCCCCCCCCTTCCCCTCCTTTTTCCTCCCTTCCTTTCCCCCATATTTACCTTTCGATTCCACCCCCCAATAGATTCAAAAAATCTGTTCCAATTTTTCCCCCATCTCAAAAACCCCCTCCCCTTCCCCCTTTTTTTCCTTTTTTTCCCCCCCCCAAAAAAACCCCCAAACCGGGCCCCGGCCCCCCCCCCGGGGGGCCCCCCCCCACCCCCCGAAAGGGGGCCCCCCCAAAATAAGCGCCCACGGCCGGGGGCCCGGTTTAAAGGGCCCGGGCCCACCCCAAAAAACCCCCCCACCAACCCCACCACCCCCCCCCCCACACTCCCACAAAAACCCCCCCCCCGGGCCCCCCCCCTCATTCCCCTTATCTCACCCTTTCTTTTTCCCTTTTTTTTCCTTTTTCCCCCCCACCCCTCCCTCTAAAAACCCTCCCTTTTTTCTTTTTTTTTATCCCCTCTGGGGTTCCCCCAAATTTCCCCTTTCTTTCCCTAAAATTTTCCCCCCTTCCCCTTTCCCCCTTCCAGTTCCCCTTTTCCTCCTCTTTTTTCCTTTTCTTTTTCCTCCTCCCCCCTTTTCCCCTTTTAAAACCCACACTATTAACCATGTGGGTCCGAGTCCATCCTTTCACCTATTCTAACTTTCCGGAAATTTTTTCTCTTTCCCCCTCATACCTTTTTAAATTTTATTTCCGATTTCCCAAATTTGGCCCCAATTTATGTCCCCCCCCTTCCTCATCCCCTTTCTTCCCCCAAATTTATTATCGCCCAAACCCCCTTTTCCCCCACTTCTTTCACCAACCCTTTCCCCCTTTCCCCATTTACTTTTGTATCTCTTGGGTTTTTTTTTTTTCCCCTTCCCCTTTCCCCTCCCTCCTTTTCCCCCCTATTTCCCTCTTCCTCCTAAAATTTTCCCCTTTCTTGTTTTAAAATCCCCCCCCCATTAAACGTTTTATTGTCTCCCTCCTCCTCCATCCATTAAATTTATTCCCCAGCTTTTTTTTCCATCTCCCCATTTTTACACTCCCACCCCAAACCCCCATCCTCCCCTCCTTTTTCCTTTTTCCCCAAACCCCCACCAATTTCCCTCTTTTTTTTCCGCCTTTCCCTTCCTTTTTATTTCAAAAAAACCTTTTTTTCACCCCCACTTTTAATTTCCCCCCCCCAAACCCTTTCCTTTTTTTTCCTTTTTTTCCCCCCCCGCATATTGCCCTCCAATTTTTTTATCCCCCCGGCAGCCCCCCCCTTTTTTCCCCTTTTCCCCCCCTTTTTCATCTACCCATGTTTCCAGAAAAAAAAATTACGTCCCATTTCTCCCACCGCTTCCCAAAAATCCGCGTCCCCCATTCCCTTTTTAATTTCCCCCCACCCAGAAGGGCCCCCCAGCCCCCCCCCCCCCCCCCCCCCCCCCCCCGGGGCCCCCAAACCCCCCACTTTCCCCCTCTCCCTTTCCCAAAACCCCCTTCCCCCCCTCCCCTCCCCCCCCCGTCCCCGGGGGGGGCTTTTCCCCCCCTTCCTTTTAGGGCCCCTTTCCCCCCCCTCTTCCCCCCTCTCATCCCCGGGTCCCCTCCAGTTTTTTCCCTTTTTACCTCGTCCCCCCACCAACCCGGTTCCTTCCCAAACTCCCAACCTTACCCCTTCCCCCTTTCCCCTCTTTTTTTCTTCCCCACCCCCCTCGCCAACTCCCAATCTCCCCCTCCCTCCTTCTTTCTTTCCAAAGTTAATCCTCTTCAAACCTTCCTCCCTTTCCCTTCCCCCAACCCCCTTTTTTTTTTCCCTTATCTCCCTTTTAAAAACCCCCATCCCCTCCCACCCTTACTAAAGCTTAAATTGTCCCGGACCCCCCCCCTTTTTCCCCCCCCAGGGGAAACCGCCCCCCGGGGCCGGCCCCCCCCATCCCAAAACCCCACCCCCCCACCCCCCCTTTTTTTAATTTTTTTATTATCAATTTTTTTTTTTAAAAATTTTTTTTAAAATTTAAACCATTTGGAAAAATTTTTTAAAAATTTTAATCTCCTTTTCCCCCTTTCCCCTTTTTTTCCCCCTCCCGGTTTTTCCTATCTCAATTTTAAAATTTTTTTCCCCCTCCCTTTTTAATTCCTTTTCCCAAAATTCCTCCCTTTTTTCCCCCTTTTTTTCCCTCTCCTCCCTTTCCTTTTTTCAGCCCCAACCTTACCCCCCCCCCCTTTAAAAACCCCCTTCCCCCCTTCCCCTTCCCCCCTTTATTTTTCTTCTCTTTTCTTTTATCTCTTCATCCTCCCGAAAATTTTCTCCCTTCCTCCCTCCCCCCCATCCCCTTTCAATTCCCCCCCCTATCCCTCCCTTTCCCCCTCCCTCCTTTTCAACCCTCCGGCGACCCTTTTTACCTTTTACTTCCCTAACGCCCACTCCAAATTTCCCCCTTTTTTTTTCTTCCCTTTCTCAAACCCCACTTTTCCCCTAATTTTCCCCTTTTTTTTTCAATACCCCTCTGCCGTCCCCCTGTTCTCCCTCTTTTCTCCCAAATTTTTTTCCGGGCTTTTTTAAAACCTTTTATCTCCTCTATTTTTTTTTTCCCTCAATCTCCTTTAAATTTAGGCCCCAGGGACTTTCCCTATACCCATTTAGTTTCTTTCCCCTCTGCTATGCTTTCCCTATATCCCGAAATGGCCCCTCTGTCACTAGAGATTTTCCCCCGCCCCCCACACCAAATTCCCCTATCTTCTTTTTCCTTTTACACCCTGCACCCCTCTTTCCTAGTACCTTTCCTCTCCCCCTGTGCCCCGATTATTTTCCCAAAAACTCCCAAACTAACTTTACCTCCCTCACTTCTTTCCTTCTACCGCTCTTTTCCCCTTCTCACCCCCCCCCCCCCCCCTTTCCCTCCCCACTCCCCTTGCATTCAAAAACCTTCAAGCTTCTCACCTCTCACTCTCGTCCCCCCCCCCTTTCCTTCCCCCCACCCCTCTAATATTCCACTAAACCCCAAAACACTGAAAACCCACCTAAACCCTTCTCACACGCCCCGGGGAAAGGGAAATTTTCCCCCCGACAGCGGTGGGATACGAGTTAATTTTTGCGATGGAAAAACGGGGAAAAATGGGGTTTACAAAAAAGCTCATAAAGTAGAAAAGACGAATTTCGCGCTAAATTACATGCCAAGGAAGCAGGGTTTAACGCGAACAATCCAAAGACTTCAAGCAGAAAGAAAGGGTCGAAGCGAAAAACGGGCTGGGAAAGAAGACCTCGAAATCATCCGCATTCCCCCTTCGGAGTAAAGAACGGAGATAAAAAAAACGTTTGAACTCCACAAAATGGAAAGCAACCAAAAAAAACCCAAATTTAAAGGCGTCATTGCCCCCCAAAAAATTTCGAACGTTTAAACCCCAAGGAGATAAACTCCACCGGGAACAATACATACCACGCAATATTCCCACCCCCGCGGGACGTTTTTCCCCCCACAAACAGGCGTCTCCCGCTTTCCAACCCCAAACCCAAATTATGATTTCCAAGGGGTCTTTCGGGGAAAGCATTTGGAAAAGCCCCGCCTTTCGACGCAAAATTTTCCCCCCTCTCCCCCAATTTTATACGAGCAGGGAGACGCGTTTAAAAAAAATATTCCCACCATGCCCCCCGGAGCAAAAACCTAACCCCCCCTACTTCTACTAAGTTACGCGGGCGAGCTATTTTCCCGCCGTAAAAGACGGAGTGGGGAAACGAAAAATTTCAATTTGCGGCCCTCCGAATGGACTTTCGGACCCCCAAAAACCATCAAACCAGTATCGTGGGGAGCTGGCAAAATTTTTCCCTTAAAACCAAACGAGATATCCTTGTTTTCTTTAAAACCGGGGAAAAAAACTTGCCGATCTTCATAACGGACCGGGAAAAACCCCGGGAGCGAAGGGAATGCTATCCCGGATCAGTAAACAAAAATCGACGCCTTAACACCCCGATTTTTTTGCGAGGTTCCCACTCCCTATAGGAAAAATTTGGGGAGACAAGAACACTATCGCGAACCCGTTTTCCAAAAGGTTTTTCACCGTAAAATTCTCGCAAAAAGTTGGGAATAGAAAAATGAAAGTTTTCAAAACTCCGGCTTTTCATACAAAAGTAACGTAAAATCCAAATAAAAGGGCCCTTTAGCCCACCAAACCCCCCTAAAAAAAAACCGGAAAACGATCTTCCTAAAACAGATGGACTCGCCCCCGGGAAGTACTCCCCGCGCGTAAAAACAAAAAAGGCCCCGTAACGCCCCCTTTTCCCAAAAAAGCCTATAATAGACACAGCCACGGAGACCGAAAAAAAAACACAAACAGAACGGAAGACCCAAACCCGGGGGGGTTTCCCGAGAAAAAAAAGAACAACAAAACCAGTAAAACAAATACTGTAGGTCGGGAAAAATTTCCGGGGACACGAAAAGAGGATTCCCGGGAAAAGAAAATAAAAAACCTAAACGTGGGGAAAATCCCCCACCCCTCGGGGGCCCGGGGGAAACGGGGCTCGGCGGGAACGTTCGGGAAAAAGATCGCCAATACAAATAATAAACGCGGACAGCCCTGGAAAAACCAAAATCGCCAGGCTAACCCCAAAAAGTTTTTTCGAGGGCCCCCCAAATTTTTTCCTTTGCCCGGAGGGTTTTTAGAAAGCCAAACACAAATTTTCCCATGATGTACTGGCGCGGAAACCCTTTTTGGGTTAAAAAAACCCAACTAACCCCCCGATTGCTTTTCGATAAAAGCATAATTATTTTCCTTAGCGGAATTTTCAAAACGATTTTAAAAACGAAACGCTCGGAGCGACAAGTTAAAAATACCCCGGTCACAGGATTTGACCTCCCCCCCTTAGGGCCCAGACGACTTTTCCCAATTTTCCCCAAGGGGGAATCCTAGGGTTCGAATTCTTACGCGGGGCCGTCTTAAAAAGATTAAACCAAGCGCTGGCATCGGTGGCCCGAACGCAATCCCCTTTAACGATGTCAGAAAGGAAAAATCCCCCCAGATCGCGGGCCAAACCCTCTCGCTCCAAGGGCGCAAACCCCCAGGTCAGCATGGATAATTCCCCGGAATTTATTTTGAACGAAGACACTACTTAGGGGATGCCATCGCACTAATCGTAACCCGGGACCCCGTTATATGAAAAGGCCCTTAAAAATAAGCGCAAAAGGGCCAAAGAATTTGTACTTAACCCAGGGTAGATTAAAGAGATCGAGAAAAATTTCCCAAAACTTTTCCAAAAAGAAACCCCGAGGGTCCCTTTATCCCATCTCAAAAGGGGCATAAAAACACCCTCCTTAACCTAAAATTTCCCAAAGCAAAGGGTCACAAAACACTGGGACGGTCCCTTAACCCTGGCATTGGGGGGCCAATTCATAAAAAATTTAAAGAAAAAAAAACCTCAACAAAGTGCCCGATTGGGCCCGAAAAAAACCCCACAATCCCCGTCCCGAAGAAAAAAAAAAAAAACATGCGCGGCTTTTTTAACACTTAAAAAGCGGGAAAGGGGACAAACATTTTAAAAACCCATAAACGTCACAAAGATTTTTTCCCCTTCCCCCCCCCCGTAAATTACACTCCCCAGACGTCCACAACCCCCCCACCAAAACCCGAAAAACCGACCCAAATTTGCGGTCCACACGAAACAATACCGATTTTCCCCCCGATGAAAAGGAGGAAAAAGTAAAAACGTACAAGAACTCATCGAAACGATGTTTAAAATTTAACCCTTTCCCCTTTACCGTACAACTCCCCCCGTGGACTTTTCCAAAAAAAAAACCCGGGGCCCAAAAGGGAACCCAAAAGCGGGGGCCCTGGGGAATAGATTATCGGCGTTAATGAAAAAAAGATCGGGGGCGCGACCCCCCACCAAAATAGTTTGGGAAAACCCCGATCAACTAGGAAGCGCGGGAAATACTTTAGGTATTCGATTTGGGATGGGTTTTCCCTAATCCCAAAAGGGGGAAAAACACACCCCATAAAAGGCGTTTTTTCCCCACCCCTATGGGGATTTCAAAATTTTAAGGGGAATGCCCTTTGGGGCCCCAAAAAAAACCCCCCCCGGGCATTCCAAAAGGGGCCCCAGGAAACCGGTACTAAACCCGGGCTTCAAGGCCCGAAACTATTGTGTACCCTTTATTATTCGTATTTTTCGGCTCAACCTGCGAGGAAACACGAAATAAGTTCCACAAATTTGGGGAACACCCTTTGGAAGGCAGGACTGCGATCCCCGCCCCACCCAAATGCGAGTTCCCCCCGGAAAGAAAGTCACTAAACCCGGGGCATTTCCCTAAGCGAAAAAGGGGGTGAAAAACCCCCCTCCTAAAAAAATAACCGCGGTTTCAGGGTTTTCCCCCCCGCCTAAAAACCCGAGAATTTCAAGGGAATTTTTTCGGGGTAAACGGGTACTACCGGGAAAAAAAGGATCCCACCTAATTTTTTTTTGAAGAAGGGGCGCCCCCTTTCCGATCTGCCCGAAAAAAATGAGACCTTTGTTTTGGGATAAAAGGGAAAAGGAGACAAACCCTTTTGCACCCCCCCCGGCATTGTGCAAAGAACCGGGTACTACAGTTCCGGGTTTTACAAACCTTGGTTTTAACACCGAGATCCGGTATGCAATAGGCGGGGGTCCCTGAGCCAAGGGGCCGATTTGGGAAAAACCTCCCCATAGCCCTACCCTCCAGGTTTCTAAATAAGGCCGAGCGAAAACCATTCGAAACTTTTTTTTTTTTTTTTTTTTTTTTTTTTTTTTAGAAAAGGGAAATATTAGCATGGGTTTAAACCGTAAATTTCTTCAGGCCTTACATATAAAGGGAAGAAGTTTAAATTGGGGGCAAAGGATCACAAACCTTTGGTGTGGCTACATTCAGTAAAAGACCCATCTTCCCCTCTTTTCCCATGGCGGGCCAAAAAATATTAGAATACGAGAGGGTATTAACAAAGCAGGAAAAATAAAAGCCCAAAGCAGGGCGCCCTCCGGGGGAAAACCACCCCAAAGACCCTATGCCCAAGTCGAAAAGATCCCTCCCCCCTCTCCACAAAAAACAAAGATTGGGCCGACTCCAAAGAATCCCTAAATTCCCCCCCCAAAAAACGAGGCGCAAAAAATCCACGAATCACAAACAAGTGGGTTGCGGCGAAAAAAGCCCTCCCTCACCGGGCCCCCCATAATTCGAAATCAGAGGAAAAATCGCCCCCCAGTTCCAGCGAGGACAGCCCGGAAAAACAAAACCCATTTGCAAATCCAGTTCCAGTAGCGAGGAGGTTATTCATAAATAAACAGTCCTTTTTATTCCCCGGGCCGCCGTTAGGCCCCCCCGTGATAAATTTCCCCGGGCAATTTTGCGACCCCAAAAAATAAAACCTTTTTCATTTTTATTTAAAGCAACAAGGAACACCGATCGAAAGGGCGCCCAAATATTGGCCGGTAGCCCAACTCCTTTCCGTGACCAGAGATGCAGCTTGGGCAGGGGGAAAAGGGGAAGGGCGCAGGGCCAAAAACCCCCCGCGTTTTCCCCAAATCGCGGGTAAAGGAGGAGGATTTTTCCCGGGGTTTTCCGAAAAAAAATAATAAAAGAAGCAATAAAAACTCGCTAATAAAATTAAACCGAGAATTGGGGGTTGGGAATCGATCTCGATCCGAAAGGGAAAAATTGACAATGTAGATTGGAAAAACGATATATAACCCCCTTTAATTAAAAAAAATAGACGAAAACGACTAAAAATATTTTTTTGTACGAAAAGAAATAAAGGCCCCCCGGGGGGGGGGCCCAAAAGGGGAAAAAATTTCGCCGAAAAAATTGTTTCCCCGGTTTGCAGGACACAAGGGCATCACCAAAACTTACAATAATTTTAAAAAAAGCTACATTTGGGGCGGTATAAAAAATGATGTCCAAAATTTCCCTCCAAAAAATTTCCGCGCCCTTTTCAAATTTAAAGGAAAAATTTGGGTTTGCGGTTTAAAAAACCCAAAAAACCCAAGATTTCCCAACCGACACCCCCGATTTTGGCCTTCAAAAAAGGGTTCCATGGGGAAAAAGGGGGGCCCCTCCCAAAACCCCGAAAAAAAACCCAAAACGTACATCCTAACAAAACCGGACCTGCAACCAAATCCTCCCTTGCGATCCCCAATCCGACAAACAGGAGCGGGTAACCCAAAAGGGAGAAGCATTTACTAACCCACCTTAAATTTGGGACATTCGGGGGGCGCCAAAAGCGATCCTCAAACCCACCAGGGCTCCCACCTTTTTTTAAAAAAACCTCATGAGGACAGTAGCCCGAAATTTAAAATCAAGCAATGTAAGACCACAGCGTACAGACCACAAGCAAACGGATCGGTAGAACGATCACACCAGGTACTCTGGGAATATTTGAAGCAATTTGTTGACCCTAGTTTTATAGCCCCCCCCTTTTTTTTTAGCTTCCGCGTGACGAGGGAAAAAAGGGGAAAAAATGCGTCGGAGTTTTTTTTCTGGGAATGTTTTTTTTCCCAACGTGGTTTAAACCGTCTCTGAATTTGCTAAAAAGCGCTTTCCCCTTTGGTTAAAATAAATTTTCACTTCCCCTTTTGAAACCTTTTTTGATCGGGTCGGCTCGTACTTGGGGGTTAGTGCGTGGGCGAGGGTTTTCACGGGGATTTTTGGGCGGGGCAGGCGCGGGGTTTGGAAGTTTTTGGTATGCATTCCATGTTTTGGAGTTTTTCGTTTTTTTTTTTTTTAAATGTTGAAAATGTTCTGGGATTCAGGATGGGCCCCGAATTCCACCCCGAGGAATTGAGAATTTTTGGGTCGTTTGGATTCGCGAAAAAGTCGGTTTAGTTTTCGAAATTTGATTTTTCCTTTCCCCGGGCGTCGGTTTAGGCATTTTTTGAATTTGAGGACCCTCTAAAAAGATTCCCAAAATAAGGGGGGTTTTATAGGGGCGGACCCATACCCAATTCCTTTTTTTGGCAAATGGGGGAAAATTTGTTAATTCTGATGTGATGAGCGGTGGCCCGCCCCAAACCAGTTTGAATTTTTTAAAATTTCAAACGCCCGTATGACAAATTTAAAACGCTATCGTATTTTTCAGGGAAATGGAAGTTTTTTGTATGAACACTAGTTCTCACCCCATGAAAACACTGATTTTTTTTGTATAGTGTACAAAATTGAGAAAAACTTAGAATTAGAATTTGATTTTGCTTAGAATTTAGAGTTGAAATTTACTTTTGAGTTAGAATTTTTGAATTTGAATTAGGATTTTTTGAATTTTTGGGCTTTTGGGGTTAGAATTTTGGAGGGACTATACTGTTTGGGGTCGCCCCAGAGGGAATGCCCAAATTCGGGACTGTTTTGAGGTCTTCGTTTTTGGGGCCGGGCCTGCGGCGGCCCGGAGAGGGGGAACTCCCCCGGGGTAGGGGCTCTAAAAGTGGTGGGAGACCCTTTGGGGTACGAAACGCCACGCTTTGTTTCTAGGCGGGGTTAAGCGTCATGGCCCGGGTTTGGCGCGTTTTTTAAATAAAGGTTTTTTAAAAAGGGAAAATTTATTTTAAAGAAAAAATTTAAAAACGGGCCAATTAAAAGGGATGCCCCAAGGAATATTTTGTTAAAAGATTTTTGTATGGTAAGTATATATTTTTTTTTGTCCGTGGACGGGGGGGCGGGGCCCCTAATGTCCCTCGGAAATTTTTTCGAAAGGCCCCGTGCCAGGAGTGTTCCCTTGAACCAAAGGGGGTTTTTGGTCTTTACGCGGGTAATTTTTTTAGTTTGGCAAGGGCGACAGTTTTTTTAAAAATTTTAAATTTTTTTTTAAAACCCTTCCATTGGTAGCGTTTCTTTATACGTTGGTTTTGTTTTTTTGATGCCTTTTGGCCCCGAATTTGCGAAAATTTTGATTTTTGGCGATAATGTTTTTTTCCTCGGTTTTTTTTGGGAAAAGTATTTCTTTTTACAAAAGAATATTTTTTCATTAAATTTGCTTTGAATTTCGCGTTTTAAATAAAAAAGTTTTACCGCGGGTTCCCGGGGACTTGTCGATAAAGCCTCGGGTAATGGATAGAA
>NW_028189425.1:0-23760 GCF_048542155.1 Nylanderia fulva | reverse complement strand
GAAGGCTGTCGCGAAGGACCAGGGCTGGGTTAGGAGGAGGAGGACGAATGACACGACAGGACCGGCGGCCCGAGGATGCCGACCAGGGAGAATATCCTTTTTCTTTGAAGTGCCTGTCGTATGTCGGCTCGAGGGGCTGGCAACCCCACGAACACCAAGCGAGCCGGAAGCGCCCCGCAAGCCAGAGCCCCGTTGCCGCGGTCGAAATTTTCGCCAGCGTGCCGACTATCACCACGAGGAGGGGGGATGGCACATGGGAGCCGCCGGTCGCCCGGACGGAGTCTTAAGAGAGTCATAGTTACTCCCGCCGTTACCCGCGCTGCTTGAATTTCTTCACGTTGGACATTCAGAGCACTGGGCAGAAATCACATTGCGTCAAACCCCGCGAGGGCCATCGCATGCTTTGTTTTAATTAGACAGTCGGATAGCCCCGTAGTCCGTGCCAGTTTTGAGCTGAGCGTTGAATGGCGGCCGAAGAGGACGACCCACGACGGCTCGCGCCGCCACGGCAAGCCTCGCAGCAAGGGAAGATCCGCGGGAGGGCCAAGGCACGGGACCGAGCTCGGATCCCGGGACCGGCGCGAGAACGCCGACCGTTCACCTCGCCAGGCCCGGCACGTCAGCCAGACCCGCTTCCCGACCAAGCCCGACACGCCCCGCTCCTCAGAGCCAATCCTTATTCCGAAGTTACGGATCCAATTTGCCGACTTCCCTTACCTACATATTCTATCGACTAGAGGCTCTTTACCTTGGAGACTGCTGCGGATATGGGTACGAACCGGCGCGACACCTCCACGTGGCCCTCTCCTGGATTTTCAAGGTCCGAGGGAAGATCCGGACACCGCCGCAAACTGCGGTGCTCTTCGCGTTCCAAACCCTATCTCCCTGCTAGAGGTTTCCAGGGAACTCGAACGCTTATAACAGAAAAGAAAACTCTTCCCGGATCTCCCGACGGCGTCTCCAGGTCATTTTGGGTTACCCCGACGAACACTCTTACGAGGGCCCGAATTGTATGCGGTTCCGCTGCCGGGTTCCGGAATAGGAACCGGATTCCCTTTCGCCCGACGGGCGTGTGGTCTTTCGTATAATATTTATTATTATTTCTCGACACTCGAGTATATTGTACGCCGTCATTGACATAGGATTTCTCATAGGGCTTAGGATCGACTGACTCGCGACATGTTAGACCCCTTGGTCGTGTTTAAAGACGGGTCCTAAGGGGTACCCAAACAGTAGCGTCGCCGACCGGTATCGGTCACTATATCTAAGGAGAGATCCTCCCGAGGAGCTCAACGGTCGCTACGGGCCTGGCAACACTATAAGGGTAGGGGGGCCCAATTCAAGCTGGACTTGACAGCGAAGCGGCACTCGGGATAAGCGGATCATACCAAAAAAAACATTTCAATGCGGCACCGAACCGCGGGAGTTCGGTGCTGGGTTTTTTTCTGTTCGTCGCCGTGTCCGTCCACCCTTATAACATTCACTTCGGCTCCCTCCTAACCTCCGTCAACCACCTTTGTTCTCTTAACTCCTTTGGTTGTTGCCCTTGGTATTACATCTACCCTCTTCGCTTTCTACTTCTCCCCTCCGCCGAGACCCTCACACATCGTCTATTTCCGTCCGCCCTCTGCTAGCCAACTACCTCTCTACCCTCACCCCTTCCGGGCAACACCTACTCTACCTCCACAACCCCCAAAACGACTTACTGGGGAGACCTCCCCATCATTTATGGAGCCTCTACCGAGGTAGGCTTCACTCCTCTACCTATCGTCCCTTGTTCCCATTCTTTATCTCAGACACCTCTCATCCCTGTTGCCGCTTCCTTAGTGCACCTAATCTAAATCTCACCTACTTTCTTCTTTCCTATCTTCTCCGGCTCTTTCTCCATCCAAGCCTCTTTCACACACCTTTCCACACCTCCCCAAACCCCTATTCCTTTTTCCCTCTTCTTCTTTGATCTCACTGTTCACCCCCTTCCCCCCCGCTCTCCCCCTCATAACTCTCCCCCTATTCCTTTATTGCCTATCTCCCTCCTTTTTACTGATGCTCCGGGCCCTACATTTTCCCCCTAACCTAATGCCCGCTATATCTTCACCCGCCCCCATCCGCTCCCCTCCACACACTGAAACCACATGCTCCCTCCCCTGCTTTCTACGCCCCCCAACCTACCCCCCCTCATGCATTTCCCCCATGCCCCTCGCTCCTCACCACCCTCACGCTCCTACCCGTACTTCCCTTCCCCAAAACAACCCCCACAGCCCCTCTCCTACCCTCCCCCTCCCTGACGATGAATATGCTCTTCTCAATCCTACCACTTTTCTTTCCTACCCCCCTCACCTTAGACTCGTTACCCCCCTCATTCTTGCCCAAGTCCCCTGAATATCCCCATCAACTACCAGTGGTAACCTCCACACCCCCTTCCCCGTATACGCTCTTTGGCCAACATTACTTAATTCTTTTTATTTCTCCAGTCCCAATATTACCCTCCCATATAACGACCTGTGTGCGCTCAAGCTATCCTAACTTTCTCCCCTCACAGCGGCTCGTCCATTCTCGCCCCGACCACTCTCCACGCTTTAGTGTTGCCATCACGACCTCATCCCATTTCCTATCTTCAATGGCTACATGCCTCCCCTCGCCTACCCCCTCCACATCACCTACGCCCTTGCCTGTGATCCGTCCGAACCTTGCAGCTTGCTTAGACCCGCACCGAATGCCCTATGCTCCTACTTGCTGACAGCCCCATAGACAGTCGCAAGCTCTCATGTCCTATTCTCGCCACGGAGGCTCACTCTAGGCTCTTTAAAAAGAGACGCGGAGTCGCTGTTTAGCTGCACGCGTAGGAGTAAAGGACGCTAGTGATAAGCGCGATCGGGGAAAAGGAGAATAGAAAGGAGATCGTGGGGAAGCCCTCGCCCAATTCATTTCGATAGGCGCGCATTTCTGCAGCCATAGCCGAGCGTTGTACGTGAACATATGCGAATCCCAGCGTCTCAGAATGCCTCTCCCCTACCCCTTACCTTCACCCCGCTTGTCTTCTCCATTTGTCACTTAGGGACACCTGGGATTCTTTCTATACCTCTTCTAACTACACCGTCTCGCACCCCTGCCTTATCGTATCTTCTCCGTGGGCCGTCCTTGGGCAACCCCTCGCTCCTCCAATCGCTTTTGATCTAGCATGAACACCCGACGTCCCGCATCAAAATATAGCCCACTTCTCACAGCATACTCCCCCCACTGCTATTCGTCTCCCTGCGATCCCCCGCTCCGCCTGTAACCCTCCACATTGAGTCTCCCCTCGGGACAACCCTGCTTGCCCGTGCCAATTTTTACATCTCGGCTTCCTTCTAGTTGACCACTTTTTCAGGCTCCCCAACCTTCCGCGCGCTTACATACGTATCGGCCCCCCCCATCCCATCCCCCCTTGTATCCTTCTGCATATTCTGCAATCGACACCGCGCTCCGGACTTGGCCCAACCATTCTTCGTAACGAGCAAATCATCTCACACAAATTTCCTCCCTAGGCTCATCTCTTCACGTCATGGATTATCTCCCTTATTGCCAGCCTAGGCTTTCAATCAAGGCGCAGTACGTCTTGGTAATTCGACCTTCTCACTAAAACAGAAACTTCCGACTTTACAGATGCATGCCCGCCCCTACGATCCGCCTGCCCCCCGCACCCACCCTCTTCACCATCGCATAGATACTTGCGCTACGAAATCCTCATCGCACCGGATTCACCCTTCTTGTCTTTCCCCTTTGCTCCCCCGGTTTTTTGATACCCATGTCTGATAATTCGCCCTCATTCCAGTTCTCTGGTAGGTCCCACATATTATCCTCTTCCTATTACATCAATTTCACTAAGTTTCTTCTTCCTGCACCCATCCGTAAGTCATTCATTAGCGCGGTATTTAATCCCACTCTCCATCTTTCTGAATGGGCCCGGGGCGCGGGTGCGTAAGAATGATAGTATAAGGAAGGAGAAAGAGGGGAAGGAGGGAGGAATGGAAAATCATGTGTAGTTTGTATTTTTAAATCGTCTTAATTCTATGCTTAAATTCAGGCGGTAATTATAGAAAAAAAAAAAACTCCGCCACTGACTATGAGGTCTGTCCTCCGACATAGGTGAGTTTAGTTAGTTATTAGCCGTTTGCCTCCTCCGCTTTCGCTCATCGGCGTCTCTCCTCTATAATAATATATAGAGGGAGAGAGATCTAGCGGAGAGAGAGCGTAACCGAGAGAGCAGCAGCAGGCAGCATACGAAATACGGCGAGAAGGCAAATCGCGGGGAGCTAATACCGCACACACATCGTGGGGTGGTGGTAATGAGACGATATATCGCGGGGCTCGAGATGCTCGGTTTCACTTCTCTTTTTATATCGAAATTCGGGCTGGAACGGAACGCCGGAAATCGAATTCGACGAGTAACGTAGTACACGACGCGGCGCCGGCCGGTCCCCTTTTTTCGCTTCCTTTATACGAAAAGTTCGTGGACTCGGACACGCGGTCGGCTCGCGATTCAAAACCCTTCTCCGTTGTAAAGAGGTAAAGGATTACGAATGCTCTCTTCCGCCGGACGACGACGCGCGTAATTTATCACATAATACCGTATGTGTGGCGGGCCAAGGGCGCTCGGCAATAAGACGCGCGAGGCGCTATAAGCACCGAGAGACGCGGCACAAGAGTGCGAGAGCAGGCCGGCGTAGTCTGTGTGATTGTACGTACGCCGCAGGAGAAACGGTTGAGACCAAGCGCTAACTACTTTCGGGAGGCAACGACGCAATCGAAGCTTAGAGGAAAGCCCCCTCCAGTCTGGTTGCCTTCACCGTTCGTGACCAATTTTTGACCCCGTGTTGTTGCTCTCCATTCGAGCGCGCTCTACTCTTCATCCCATTTCTCATCGGCTCTCGCGTTACACCACACGACTTGGGGATACACAAACACGCTCCCCCTCTAATTCGCGCAGCATTCTATGGTGCGCCGCGTTCGCCAACGTTTTACACGCTGTGCGCCTTTTCCTTCTCATTATTATTTATTTCGGGGTCATTTCCAGAGACGCCAGGATTTGCACCGCGGGCGGTCGGCGCGGCCACAGACACCGGGCGAACGTCCAACGAGCGCTCGTAGCCCATTGTAAGCGTTGAACAGGGCACAGGGGACCGCGCGCGCCATTCTCTGGTCGACCCGCGTCGTGGCGTGCGCGCTTTCGGACCCCCAAGCAGTTAGGGGTACTAAAAACGACCACTCAGCAGCGTGGTCCGGGAATGTATCCGTGACCGCAATGTGCGTTCGAAATGGCGATTGTTCATGTGTCCTGCAGTTCACAAGTTGACGCGCCAATTAGCTGCGTTCTTCATCGACCCATTACCCCGCAGCCCAAGTGATCCACCTTGTTAGGTTGTGTATATCGTTCAAAATTTATTCAGTTTTTTCGGCACGTTCGCGAAGAAACGTACGCTGTCTCGTGATCAACCCACGTGGGCTCTCGTCTCGGTTCGGGCTGCATTTCCCAGCAGATGCTTTTCATCCTTCCTCCGTTTAGTTTGGTTGTGTGCAGACGCGGAGGTAGCGAGAAGCACTCCGCGCTTCTCGGCGTCTGTGTTGTGTATGCCACGAGAGATCATCGAGTCTCCGAGAGAAAGCGGACCACCGGGATTCGATGGTTTTGTTGTGAACGATGAGCGCGTTCTATAACTTCTGCGAACGCAGTTATATGAAATTTTTGACACGATTCCCTGATACCGGGGGATGGTAACTTGGCTCGCCTGGGTCGATGGAAAAAAGCAAGCCTCACATTGCCGCCGTAAACTTTGTACGAATTTTCTGCAGGACAATTTATTAGGTTGACAAATCGACATTTTAGAAACGCACAGATGCTGGGTGTCCAAGATTACCATTTTCTCAGTCGGATATTTACGGATATTTATTAAGGAAACAACATTTAACAGTGGTCCGAATTTCAAAGAGATGGATTTATTGATTGTACATTGACCAATTCAGTAGCCATTGAGAGTTTGTTTTGTTAAAGGGGTAAATAGTGAGGGGCTAGAATAAGTACGTGGGTAGGGTGGGGGTGGAGGAGGGGGAGCGGGGGCGGGGTAGTGCGGGGGTTTTGTTCCGTGCTCCTAGGGGGGTGGTGGTTTAGGAAAGCGGATTGGGGGCGTGGTAGGGGAAGTTGGGAGACAGGGTTATAACCAGAGCTAGTGAGGGGAGGAACCGATAGTCAGGTCGGGGGGGGGAAGGTTACGAGTGGTTTAGGGGGGGTGTTGGGGATGCTAGTGTGGGTGTGGGGACGTGGTGGTTGTGAGGTGGGGGGGAAGGTGGAGGTAGTGAGATAAATGAGGAAAGTTTACAGGAGAGTATTGTCGAGAGTTGATCTCTGCCTATTCGTGTTGCTGGGGCCTGTTGATATTTCGTTGTCCTTTCCACGCCGGTTATCGACCGGTCGCCAGTGGTCCTGGATCTGCACACCTCGCTTGTGGATTCACTCAGCTTTGCCCCCGCTTGTTATACCTCTCCCCCTTATGCGGGACCCCAGCAAACCCCACATCCCATATCTCTCCCCCTCCCACAGTCAGTGGGATATGAGACCCTATGTCTTAAATCGTACGTCGGTTCCAGTCACAGATAGGATAATGGATAGGTAGATTTAGCACGTAGTACGCAACAAGAGAGACACGGAAAAAAGATAAAAGAAGAATTGGGAGAACGACGATAGAATGAGGGACTAGGGGTATGAGTGGTGACGACGTGAGTTCAGATGAGTTTTCGGAGGTGAGTTGGAGGGGAGAACGGGAGTAGTAAGTTGGATGTGCGCCAGCGAGTTTTT
The DNA here is from genome assembly GCF_048542155.1 of Nylanderia fulva. Classification (NCBI taxonomy): domain Eukaryota; kingdom Metazoa; phylum Arthropoda; class Insecta; order Hymenoptera; family Formicidae; genus Nylanderia; species Nylanderia fulva. The sequence continues at coordinate 16,931 of NW_028189425.1, read as the reverse complement.
GCTTCGCTTCTTTAAACTTTCTGCCTGTTGCATGTTTTTTTTGGCAACCGGCTTTTCACCAATCTGGCAGCACCGCTCTTCCGTGTGTATCGTAGACGATTCGTTGGACGTAGTCTTTCGACCGACAGGTTATACTTGGTGTCTGTGCCGCTGCCACGACCGGGCCCGCGGTGTATGCAAATCTGGAGTCGTCGGTGCATGAATGACCAGCACCAAATAATAATATGAGAAGGAAAAGAGAAGAAAAAAAAAAGGGAATAAAAAAAGAAAGCGCTACAAGCGTTGTATAAACGTTGGCGGAACGCGCGCCCAGGAGGAATGCTGCGCGAATTAATGAGGTTGGGGGAGCGTGTTTGTGTGATTCCAAGTCGTTGTGGTACGCTGAGAGCCGAGGATGAAATGGGATTGAGTACGTAAGAGCGCGCGCGAAGGGCCAGCACACAAAACGGCCCTAAAAAAATGGGTCAGAACGGTGAATGGCACGCTTTTTATCTTTAGAGCGTTGCGATTGCGTCGTTGACTCCCGAAAGTATTGTTGTAGCGATGTCTCACCGTTTCGTTTCTCTTCCGTACATCACATAGATTATGACCCGGACTGCTCTCGCACTTATGTGCCGCGTCCTCTGGTGCGATTTTGCGATATGCGATCGCCGCGTCTGATTGCCGAGGCGCCCTTGCCCCGACACAATAACGGTATTACGGAGAAATATACGGCCGCCGTCGTCGTCCGGCGGAGAGAGCATTCGTAATCCTTTACCTCTTTACGGAGAAGGGTTTTGAATCGCGAGCCGACCGCGTGTCCGAGTCCACGAAATTTTCGTAAAGCGAAAAAAGGGGACCGGCGCGCCGCGTCGTGTACTCGTCGAATCGATTCCGCCCGAATTTCGTATATAAAAGAGAAGGGAAAGCCGAGAATCTCGAACCCCGCGATATATCGTCTCCATTACCACCAACGAGTGTGTGTGCGGTTAGCGCCCCGGCAATTTGCCTTCTCGCGTATTTCGTGTGCTGCCGCTGCTGCTCTCTCGTTCGACGCTCTCTCTCTCTCTCTCCCTCTTATAATATATATTATAGAGGAGAGACGACGATGAGCGACGCGGAGGAGGCAAACGGCTACGAAAACTCACTATGCGACGACCTCAGAGCAGGCGAGATTATCCGCTGAATTTAAGCATATTATTAAGCGGAGGAAAAGAAACTAACCAGGATTTCCTTAGTAGCGGCGAGCGAACAGGAAAGAGCCCAGCACCGAATCCCGCGGTTCCGCCGCAGGGAAATGTGGTGTTTGGGAGGATCTGCTTATCCCACGGTGCCGCGTCGCGTCCAAGTCCATCTTGAATGGGGCCACTTACCCGTAGAGGGCGCCAGGCCCGTAGCGACCGGTGAGCGCCTCAGGAGGATCTCTCCTTAGAGTCGGGTTGCTTGAGAATGCAGCTCTAAGTGGGTGGTAAACTCCATCTAAGGCTAAATACGACCACGAGACCGATAGCAAACAAGTACCGTGAGGGAAAGTTGAAAAGAACTTTGAAGAGAGAGCTCAAGAGTACGTGAAACTGTTCAGGGGTAAACCTAAGAAACCCAAAAGATCGAATGGGGAGATTCATCGTCAGCGGCGCTGGCTTCGCGTCGGTCGGCGATGTCCCGCGGAGTCCTTGCGGCTCGCGCGCGGGCACGCTACCGTGCGCCGATGTCCGGCGCTCGTCGTCGTGTACTTCTCCCCAAGTAGAACGTCGCGACCCGCTGGGTGTCGGTCTACGGTTCGGGTGCGGTGTCTGTCGCGTCGCCGGTAAAACGGCACGCGACAAACCCTCGGTCGCCCGGCCGGTTGCTCGGCGGTACGCGCAAGGTATCAGGCCGCACTATTCACGGTGCGTCGAGACCGTCGCAAGCGCGCGCCACGGTACTCGGAGGTTACGGACTTCGCGCCGTCCCCGGTCCTGGCCCGCTGTTGGTTACAGTACGGTACACCTTCGACAGGCCTGCGAACGTCTCCCGCGGTCTTGCGGGAGACCGATACCGGTCGGCGACGCTACTGCTTTGGGTACTCTTAGGACCCGTCTTGAAACACGGACCAAGGAGTCTAACATGTACGCGAGTCATTGGGACTTGTCGCGAGACCTAAAGGCGTAATGAAAGTGAAGGTCGGCCCTGGTCGTCGACCTAGGGAGGATGGGCCGCGTCGCGATGCGGCCTCGCACTCCCGGGGCGTCTCGTTCTCATCGCGAGAAGAGGCGCACCCAGAGCGTACACGTTGGGACCCGAAAGATGGTGAACTATGCCTGGTCAGGACGAAGTCAGGGGAAACCCTGATGGAGGTCCGTAGCGATTCTGACGTGCAAATCGATCGTCGGAACTGGGTATAGGGGCGAAAGACTAATCGAACCATCTAGTAGCTGGTTCCCTCCGAAGTTTCCCTCAGGATAGCTGGCATTCGGCCGTTCCGCACGGAACGCGCGCGAGTCTCATCTGGTAAAGCGAATGATTAGAGGCCTTGGGGCCGAAACGACCTCAACCTATTCTCAAACTTTAAATGGGTGAGATCTCTGGCTTTCTTGAATTATGAAGCCACGAGCATCTTTGGATCAGAGTGCCAAGTGGGCCATTTTTGGTAAGCAGAACTGGCGCTGTAGGATGAACCAAACGCAGAGTTAAGGCGCCCAACTCGACGCTCATGGGACACCATGAAAGGCGTTGGTTGCTTAAGACAGCAGGACGGTGGCCATGGAAGTCGGAATCCGCTAAGGAGTGTGTAACAACTCACCTGCCGAAGCAACTAGCCCTGAAAATGGATGGCGCTGAAGCGTCGAGCCTATACTCTGCCGTCAGCGGCAAGTGGGGCGGCAACCGGGAGCGGGCGTTAGTCTTCTCTCGCGTCGTCACGAAGTCCTGACGAGTAGGAGGGTCGCGACGGTGAGCGCAGAAGGGTCTGGGCGCGAGCCTGCCTGGAGCCGCCGTCGGTGCAGATCTTGGTGGTAGTAGCAAATACTCCAGCGAGGCCCTGGAGGACTGACGTGGAGAAGGGTTTCGTGTGAACAGCCGTTGCACACGAGTCAGTCGATCCTAAGCCCTAGGAGAAATCCTATGTCAATGACGGCGTACAATATACTCGAGTGTCGAGAAATAATAATAAATATTATACGAAAGACACACGCCCGTCGGGCGAAAGGGAATCCGGTTCCTATTCCGGAACCCGGCAGCGGAACCGCATACAATTCGGGCCCTCGTAAGAGTGTTCGTCGGGGTAACCCAAAATGACCTGGAGACGCCGTCGGGAGATCCGGGAAGAGTTTTCTTTTCTGTATAAGCGTTCGAGTTCCCTGGAAACCTCTAGCAGGGAGATAGGGTTTGGAACGCGAAGAGCACCGCAGTTGCGGCGGTGTCCGGATCTTCCCCTCGGACCTTGAAAATCCAGGAGAGGGCCACGTGGAGGTGTCGCGCCGGTTCGTACCCATATCCGCAGCAGGTCTCTAAGGTAAAGAGCCTCTAGTCGATAGAATAATGTAGGTAAGGGAAGTCGGCAAATTGGATCCGTAACTTCGGAATAAGGATTGGCTCTGAGGAGCGGGGCGTGTCGGGCTTGGTCGGGAAGCGGGTCTGGCTGACGTGCCGGGCCTGGGCGAGGTGAACGGTCGGCGTTCTCGCGCCGGTCCCGGGATCCGAGCTCGGTCCCGTGCCTTGGCCTCCCGCGGATCTTCCTTGCTGCGAGGCTTCCGTGGCGGCGCGAGCCGTCGTGGTCGTCCTCTTCGGCCGCCATTCAACGCTCAGCTCAGAACTGGCACGGACTAGGGGAATCCGACTGTCTAATTAAAACAAAGCATTGCGATGGCCCTCGCGGGTGTTGACGCAATGTGATTTCTGCCCAGTGCTCTGAATGTCAACGTGAAGAAATTCAAGCAAGCGCGGGTAAACGGCGGGAGTAACTATGACTCTCTTAAGGACTCCGTCCGGGCGACCGGCGGATCCATGTGCCATCCCCACCTCCTCGTGGTGAGAGTCGGGCAACGCTGGCGAAAATTTCGACCGGCGGCCAACGGGGCTCTGGCTTGGCGGGGCGCTTGCGCCTCGCTTGGGTTCGTGGGGTTGCCAGCCCCTCGAGCCGACATACGACAGGCACTTCAAAGGAAAAAGGATATTCTCCCTGGCGGCAGCCTCGGGCCGCCGGTCCTGTCGTGCATTCGTCCTCCTCTCCTGAACCCAGCCCTGGTCCTTCGCGACAGCCTCCCGCTGCGGCTCGTCGTCGACAACCGCCCTCGGCTGTCCCTGCCCCTAATACCCCGCATGCCTTGCCGTACCCGTGCCCTCATTGCAATCGCGCGTTCAGCACCAAGAACGGACTCGGTCTTCATCGCCGTCGGGCGCACGAGGCCATATACAACGAGGAAATTAACGTCGAGAGGGTGAAGCGCCAGTGGAGCGCTGAAGAACAGCGCATGATGGCGAGGGAAGAGGCCTTGGCGGTTTATCGAGGCGTTCGGTTTATCAACCAACATCTGCTCACCGTTGTTCCGAACCGCTCCCTTGATGCTATCAAGGGTATGCGGAAAAACGGTGGGTACCGACGCCTTGTTGCCGCCGCTCTGGAGGATCTGTCCGCCACGTCGGGAGATAGTTTTTTTCTTTCCGCTGGTGGATCCAGTCCTTCGGCCTCCCCTCAAGCGTCAGCCATCTCTCCGCGTGGGTCACCAGGCTCGCCTCCGCTTTCACCATCTTCTCCCGGCTGGGGCGATGCGTATGGCACATTTGCCGGCGCTATTCGAGCATTAGTCCCAGTCGTGGAAGCCATCCAGGGATGGAGTTCTCGCGTCCTGACTCAGATTGGGTTAGGAGTGCTGGATGGCCAGCGGAGTGTTGATGCCGTCGGCCCGTGGATCACTGGCGTATTTCCTCCGACTGTTTCTCGTTTGCGACCGCCTATGCGTCGCTTTGCTGCCAATCCGGGCAAGAAAGCGCGACGACGGGCGGAGTATGCGCGCGTGCAGCGCCTCTTCCGCTCGAACATGTCGCGTGTGTCCAAGGAGATCTTGGATGGGGCCTACCATGCAGGCGTGGTTCCGGATGTGCAGCGTATGTCTGCGCATTGGGGCCCGTTTGTTGCGCAGGCTTCCGTGCCTGTCGCTCCGGCTCCGCGAGTTCCATCAAAGCGTGAGCTGGGTGGCACGTGGGCACCGATCTCCTGCGAGGAGGTGGCAGCCATCAACTTGCCCCTCAACTCGGCTCCCGGATTGGACGGCATTAGCGTACGCTTATGGAGAGCGATGCCAGCGTCCATCAAAGCTCTCCTCTTCAACATCGTGCTGCATTGCGGAGGATTCCCAGTATCCATGCTGGTGAGTCGGACAGGTGTTCATACCCAAGAGGGGCGAGTGTGCTCTTCCGGGCGATTTCCGTCCAATCTCCATTACCTCCGTGGCTGTGAGGCATCTGCATAAAATCTTGGCCCAGAGGCTTCGCGAGTCCAAGCTTGTAGATCTTCGGCAGCGCTGTTTCGACGATGGGTGCGGCGAAAATGTCGCCGTCCTTGCGTCCTTGCTAATGGACGCCAGGTCTCGTCGTCGAGAACTACACGTTGCTTCGCTGGACTTCGCGAAGGCCTTTGATAGTGTCAGCCATGGGGCGATCACTAATTCCTTGGCTGGCTTGGGCTTGCCTCACGGCCTTATCGATTATATCGGGCGCATTTATGCGAACAGCAGCACGGTGTTTGAAGTGCGCTGTGTCAGGTCAGAGCTCTCTAAAGCGGGCAGAGGCGTCAGGCAGGGGGATCCACTGTCACCGGTGCTATTTTGCCTGGTGGTGGATGAGATCATGAGATCGATACCTGCCGACGTCGGATACCAGCTGGGAGAGCATCGTATAAACAGCATCGCTTATGTTGATGATGTTCTCCTATTCGCTGCCACCAAGTGGGGTCTTCAGACCGGCGTACATGGGAATAAAGATAGCCCATATAAATGCGCAAAGATCGCGAGCAGCAGCAGTAAACCTGGAACTAATATTTAACGAACAAAACTTTGACATACTCTGTATACAGGAACCTTACTCTTATAAGGGGAGAGTAAGAGGATATTCTGCGCCGGGCTTAAGGATCATTCAACCTGACAAAAAAGACGCATGGGTCGCCGCGGTGGTAAGAGAAGGAAAAATGGACGTCTTCCAAAACACAAGTATGAAAAACGAACATATCATGTGCTTCCAGGCTTGCGCGGGACAGGAACAGCTTTACATTATTAACATGTATTGCCAATTCTCTTTAGAAATAAAACCGTTCTTAGATGACCTAGACAATATCCTACAAAAACTCTCTGGGTGCAATATTATAGTAACCATGGACGCAAATGCCAGGTCGGACTGGTGGTTCTCCAACACCACAGACAAGAGAGGGAAGGAGCTGGAAGAATTCATCCTGTCGCACAACCTCTGCATAATGAATAAGCCAAATAACCCTAATACGTATTCGACGGAAAGGGGACAGTCGAATATAGACGTTACACTCGTCAGCGAAGGTCTGGCCAGTAAACTAAGAAACTGGAAGGTGGACACAGCGTGCACCACAAGTGACCATAATATTATTGCCTTCGAGATTGGGGACAAGACCCTAAGGAGGACGGAGTGGAGCATGCAAAATGGCTATAATCTGAAAAAAGCAAATTGGGACACCTTCGATGAATTGATTCAGGCACAATTTAACAAAGATTTTCTGAACAAATTGGAGAGCAGTAGAGCCAGCGAGGCAGCGCGGCTCTTCAATAAAACGTTACTTAAAATATGCGATAGATCTATTCCGAGAAGGAAATTGGCTAACCAAACGGTTCCGTGGTGGACCGAAGAGCTAAAAATACTTAGATCACACGCGAACAAAGCCAAAAAGCACCTCCTAAGAGCAAAGAGGTTAAATCTAGGAAACGTGAACGAATATGGGGAACTCTACAGAAGAACCAGAAATAAATATGTCTCGCTAATCAAGAAGGAGAAAACGGCTGCATGGAGAAGCTTTGTAACTAAGGCCGGAAATAAAGATCCCTGGAGTATCGTTTACAAAATAGTTCGCGATAAGATAAAGAAGCCGAACTATTTCTGCACCCTAACCCTGCCCTCGGGAAAGGAAACAAATAACTGGGCGGAGACGATAAGTGCTCTTCTAGATAAATGCGTACCGCCAGACGATGTAGGCGGAGAAGGTAAAGTACACGCAGAAATAAAATCACAAAATAAAAGATATCGTAATAGTAATATGGAACAGGAAATCACGGAGGAGGAAGTGGCGGTTGCCATCAAGAGGATCAAGAAGAATAAGGCCCCAGGAGCCGATGGCGTAAAAGGAGAGATGCTAAAGGCTGTATGGGCAAGCAACAAGGAAGTCATAAGACAAGTGCTAAATATTTGCCTAAGAGAAAAAACATTTCCCGAGGAATGGAGGATAGCTTCACTGCGCATAATATTAAAGGATAGCAAGAAGGACAGAAGCTTATTAAACTCATACAGACCTATTGCACTCTTACCAGTGTTTGCGAAGATCTTTGAGAGAATTTTGATTGGTAGAATCACTAGATGTTACAAGGAGACGGGCCTGGAGTGCAAGAATCAGTTTGGCTTTAAACCAGGGTGCTCCACAGAGGACGCTCTAATTGCCTTCAGAAACGGTCTGAACACTGACAAGAGATACGTAGTGGCCCTCTTTGTGGACATCGAAGGGGCCTTTGATAACCTTTGGTGGCCCGCTATTAAGAAAAGGCTGATCATGGCAAAATGTAGTAGCACTTTAATCAGAATTATCGACAAGTACTTTAGTAAAAGAAAAGTAGTGGTAAAATCTAATTTCAAGGAGGCCCATAAATATATGCAGAAGGGTTGCCCGCAAGGGTCAATCATAGGCCCAGCAATGTGGAATTTCTGCATGGATGCGTTACTGCAAGAGCTTACAACGATAAGCGATACAGAGACAATAGCGTACGCGGATGACCTAGCGACTTTAATACGAGGGAACTCGAGGCAAGAACTGGAAAGAACTGGCGCACGTGTCTTAAAAACTATCAATGAATGGTGTGTGATACATAAATTGAAAGTATCGGCGACAAAAACTACGGCACTTATGATGAAGGGCAAATTTGACAAAGAAAGGATGCCCAGGCTAAAAATCGAGCGGCAAAACATAAAATATGCTTCCGAAGTAAGATACCTTGGTGTCTTAATTGACAGCAAATTAAGCTTCATAGCACACGCAAGATACCTAAGAGACAAACTAGTCAAATTTATGATGCAAATCAGAAGAGTCGCAAGGAACGAGTGGGGGCTCAAAAAACATGACCTGAGAATACTATACAAGGCAGTAGCAACCCCAATTACTACGTATGCGGCTGCGTTCTGGTTTGACAAGGTGTCACATGTATTAGTCAAAAGACACATTTTGGCGGCTCAGCGAGCGCTGCTCATAGTGCTCACGAAAGCATGTAGAACGACGTCGACTAGCGCCATGCAAGTAATAAGCGGAATAATGCCTTTAGACTTGGAAATTATCCAACAAGGAGTGAGTAATAAAATGAAAAGAAACTTGGACGTAGAATGGAATAACTATAGATATGAAGCGAAAGAAAACATGAACGATAGAAATGTGGCCGCGAACAGGCTTGGATGAATTTCTCGCTCGCCCGGCGAAAGCAACACGCCGCGAACGGACTTGGAAGAATTTCTCGCTCGCCCGGCGAAAGCAACACGCCGCGAACGGACTTGGATGAATTTCTCGCTCGCCCGGCGAAAGCAACACGCCGCGAGCGAACTTGGAAAAAGTGGCTTGTGCGGCCGGAGGTGTCGCCCGCCAACGAAAGCAACACGCCGCGATCGGAATTTTGGTACGGGCGGCGCGTGCCGCCGGAGGTGTCGCCCGCCAACGAAAGCAACACGCCGCGAACGGACTTGGATGAATTTCTCGCTCGCCCGGCGAAAGCAACACGCCGCGAACGGACTTGGAAGAATTTCTCGCTCGCCCGGCGAAAGCAACACGCCGCGAACGGACTTGGATGAATTTCTCGCTCGCCCGGCGAAAGCAACACGCCGCGAACGAACTTGGAAGAATTTCTCGCTCGCCCGGCGAAAGCAACACGCCGCGAGCGAACTTGGAAGAATTTCTCGCTCGCCCGGCGAAAGCAACACGCCGCGAGCGAACTTGGAAGAATTTGTCGCTCGCCCGGCGAAAGCAACACGCCGCGAACGGACTTGGATGAATTTCTCGCTCGCCCGGCGAAAGCAACACGCCGCGAACGGACTTGGAAGAATTTTTGCTCGCCCGGCGAAAGCAACACGCCGCGAACGGACTTGGAAGAATTTCTCGCTCGCCCGGCGAAAGCAACACGCCGCGAACGGACTTGGATGAATTTCTCGCTCGCCCGGCGAAAGCAACACGCCGCGAACGGACTTGGAAGAATTTGTCGCTCGCCCGGCGAAAGCAACACGCCGCGAGCGAACTTGGAAAAAGCGGTTTGTGGCGGCCGGAGGTGTCGCCCGCCAACGAAAGCAACACGCCGCGAACGGACTTGGAAGAATTTGTCGCTCGCCCGGCGAAAACAACACGCCCCGAAAGGACTTGGATGAATTTCTCGCTCGCCCGGCGAAAGCAACACGCCGCGAACGGTCTTGGATGAATTTCTCGCTCGCCCGGCGAAAGCAACACGCCGCGAACGGACTTGGAAGAATTTGCTCGCTCGCCCGGCGAAAGCAACACGCCGCGAACGGACTTGGATGAATTTCTCGCTCGCCCGGCGAAAGCAACACGCCGCGAACGGACTTGAAGAATTTCTCGCTCGCCGCAAAAGCACACGCCGCGAGCGAACTTGGAAGAATTTGTCGCTCGCCCGGCGAAAGCACCACGTACGGGACCGCAGCGAACTTGGAAAAGCGGCTTGTGCGGCAGGAGTGTCTCCCGCCAACAGAGCAACAACGAGTTGCCGCGATCGACTTGGAGAATTTGTCGCTAGCCTAAGAAGAATTTGTTCGCCTCGCCGGCGAAAGCAACACGCCGCGAACGGACTTGGATGAATTTCTCGCTCGCCCGGCGAAAGCAACACGCCGCGAACGGACTTGGAAGAATTTCTCGCTCGCCCGGCGAAAGCAACACGCCGCGAGCGAACTTGGAAGAATTTGTCGCTCGCCCGGCGAAAGCAACACGCCGCGAACGGACTTGGATGAATTTCTCGCTCGCCCGGCGAAAGCAACACGCCGCGAACGGACTTGGAAGAATTTCTCGCTCGCCCGGCGAAAGCAACACGCCGCGAACGGACTTGGAAGAATTTCTCGCTCGCCCGGCGAAAGCAACACGCCGCGAACGGACTTGGAATGAATTTCTCGCTCGCCCGGCGAAAGCAACACGCCGCGAACGGACTTGGAAGAATTTCTCGCTCGCCCGGCGAAAAGCAACACGCCGCGAACGGACTTGGAAGAATTTCTCGCTCGCCCGGCGAAAGCAACACGCCGCGAACGGACTTGGAAGAATTTCTCGCTCGCCCGGCGAAAGCAACACGCCGCGAACGGACTTGGAAGAATTTCTCGCTCGCCCGGCGAAAGCAACACGCCGCGAACGGACTTGGAAGAATTTCTCGCTCGCCCGGCGAAAGCAACACGCCGCGAACGGACTTGGAAGAATTTCTCGCTCGCCCGGCGAAAGCAACACGCCGCGAACGGACTTGGAAGAATTTGCTCGCTCGCCCGGCGAAAGCAACACGCCGCGAACGGACTTGGAAGAATTTCTCGCTCGCCCGGCGAAAGCAACACGCCGCGAACGGACTTGGAAGAATTTCTCGCTCGCCCGGCGAAAGCAACACGCCGCGAACGGACTTGGAAGAATTTCTCGCTCGCCCGGCGAAAGCAACACGCCGCGAACGGACTTGGAAGAATTTCTCGCTCGCACCGGCGAAAGCAACACGCCGCGAACGGACTTGGAAGAATTTCTCGCTCGCCCGGCGAAAGCAACACGCCGCGAACGACTTGGAAGAATTTGTCGCTCGCCCGGCGAAAGCAACACGCCGCGAACGGACTTTGGATGAATTTCTCGCTCGCCCGGCGAAAGCAACACGCCGCGAACGGACTTGGAAAGAATTTCTCGCTCGCCCGGCGAAAGCAACACGCCGCGAACGGACTTGGAAGAATTTCTCGCTCGCCCGGCGGAAAGCAACACGCCGCGAAGCGACTTGGAGAATTTCTCGCTCGCCCGGCGAAAGCAACACGCCGCGAACGGGACTTGGAAGAATTTCTCGCTCGCCCGGCGAAAGCAACACGCCGCGAACGGACTTGGAAGAATTTCTCGCTCGCCCGGCGAAAGCAACACGCCGCGAACGGACTTGGAAGAATTTGTCGCTCGCCCGGCGAAAGCAACACGCCGCGAACGGACTTGAATGAATTTCTCGCTCGCCCCGGAAAGCAACACCGCGGAAAGCAACACGCCGCGAACGGACTTGGAATGAATTTCTCGCTCGCCCGGCGAAAGCAACACGCCGCGAACGGAACTTGGAAGAATTTCTCGCTCGCCCGGCGAAAGCAACACGCCGCGAAGCGAACTTGGAAGAATTTCTCGCTCGCCCGGCGAAAGCAACACGCCGCGAACGGAACTTGGAAGAATTGTCGCTCGCCCGGCGAAAGCAACACGCCGCGAACGGACTTGGATGAATTTCTCGCTCGCCCGGCGAAAGCAACACGCCGCGAACGGACTTGGAAGAATTTCTCGCTCGCCCGGCGAAAGCAACACGCCGCGAAACGACTTGGAAGAATTTCTCGCTCGCCCGGCGAAAGCAACACGCCGCGAACGGACTTGGATGAATTTCTCGCTCGCCCGGCGAAAGCAACACGCCGCGAACGGACTTGGAAGAATTTCTCGCTCGCCCGGCGAAAGCAACACGCCGCGAACGGACTTGGAAAATTTCTGCGCGGTTCGCCCGCCACGAAAGCAACACGCCGCGAACGGACTTGGAGAGATGTCGCTCGCCGCCCGAAAGCAACACGCCGCGAACGGACTTGGAAGAATTTTCGCTCGCCCGGCGAAAGCAACACGCCGCGAACGGACTTGGAAGAATTTCTCGCTCGCCCGGCGAAAGCAACACGCCGCGAACGGACTTGGAGAATTTCTCGCTCGCCCGGCGAAAGCAACACGCCGCGAACGGACTTGGAAGAATTTGTCGCTCGCCGGCGAAAGCAACACGCGCCGCGAACTGGAAAACTTTGGAGATCGTGTCGCCGCGAAAGCAACACGCCGCGAACGGACTTGGAGAATTCTCCGCTTCGCCCGCAAGCGAAAGCAACAGCCGCGAACGGACTTGGAAGAATTTTCGCTCGCCCGGCGAAAGCAACACGCCGCGAACGGACTTGGATGAATTTCTCGCTCGCCCGGCGAAAGCAACACGCCGCGAACGGACTTGGATGAATTTCTCGCTCGCCCGGCGAAAGCAACACGCCGCGAACGGACTTGGAAGAATTTCTCGCTCGCCCGGCGAAAGCAACACGCCGCGAACGGACTTGGATGAATTTCTCGCTCGCCCGGCGAAAGCAACACGCCGCGAACGGACTTGGAAGAATTTCTCGCTCGCCCGGCGAAAGCAACACGCCGCGAACGGACTTGGAAGAATTTCTCGCTCGCCCGGCAAAAGCAACACGCCGCGAGCGAACTTGGAAGAATTTGTCGCTCGCCCGGCGAAAGCAACACGCCGCGAGCGAACTTGGAAAAAGCGGCTTGTGCGGCCGGAGGTGTCGCCCGCCAACAAAAGCAACACGCCGCGATCGGACTTGGAAGAATTTGTCGCTCGCCCGGCGAAAGCAACACGCCGCGAACGGACTTGGAAGAATTTCTCGCTCGCCCGGCGAAAGCAACACGCCGCGAGCGAACTTGGAAGAATTTGTCGCTCGCCCGGCGAAAGCAACACGCCGCGAACGGACTTGGAAGAATTTCTCGCTCGCCCGGCGAAAGCAACACGCCGCGAACGGACTTGGATGAATTTCTCGCTCGCCCGGCGAAAGCAACACGCCGCGAACGGACTTGGAAGAATTTGTCGCTCGCCCGGCGAAAGCAACACGCCGCGAGCGAACTTGGAAAAAGCGGCTTGTGCGGCCGGAGGTGTCGCCCGCCAACGAAAGCAACACGCCGCGATCGTACTTGGGTTACGGGCGGCGCGTGCCGCCGGAGGTGTCGCCCGCTAATCAAGGCAACACGCCGCTATCGGGCCTGGAAAATTTTCTCGCTCGCCGGCGAGAGCAACGCGCCGCGAGCGAACTTGCGCCTGTTCCCGAGTTCTCGCTTGTACCGCTAACGAGCGAGTTAAATGAGATTAATTAAATGAGGACGCATCGGAAAGTTTATTCGTGCAATCACTCCGGCTTTGCTTATCGGCATCCTGCCTGCATTCGTCCACGTATCGGTCGTAGAATCTCGAAAATTGTGCATCCGACGAGTGGTAACCGGGAATTAGCAGATATCTTAATAATCGTGTCGCGCGGTCGTGTGGAGCGTCGAAAAGTACGAAACCTTTGTCCGAAACGTATTTCCGTATCGTAGCATTATCTCCTCGTAGCGGCGCTACTCGCCGTCAAGTGCCCCGGAGGTACCGCCGGCGGGCGACGGACTTGGTGAAATCATTCGGTCGTCCGGAGGTGTCGCCCGTCCCGGAGGTGCCGTCCGTCCCCTAAGTTGACGCCGGCCGTTATGTGGTGCCGCACGTATAATCACGCCCGTAACGAGCCGTCTCGGTTGCCGCGCGCGTGATTTCGCATCGGGCGAGTGTTCCGTACCGTAATCGCGGTCACCGCAGCTTGCGTGTTGCGTATCATCCGTAATAATTCGAAATATATGTCTCCGACACGTGGGTTTGATAGACACGTTTCGAGTTAGTAATCGGACAGCGCCCTCATGTCGAGCGAGCGCCGAATAGTAAGTAACTTTCGTCCGAAACGTTTTTACGTAGCTCTCCTCGTTGCGGCGCCGTAAATCGTCGTTAAGTGTTCCGGAGGTACCGCCGGCGGTCGTCTGACTTCGAGAGATCATTCGGTCGTCCGGAGGTGCCGCTCGTCCCGGAGGTGTCGCCGGTCGGCCGTGGTTCCCGGAGGTGTCGCCCGGTCCGGAGGTGTCGCCGGTCGGCCGTGGTTCCCGGAGGTGTCGCCCGGCCCGGAGGTGCCGCCCGGCCCGGAGGTGCCGCCGGTCGGCCGTTGTTCCCGGAGGTGTCGCCCGGCCCGGAGGTGCCGCCCGACCCGGAGGTGCCGCCCGGCCCGGAGGTGCCGCCCGGCCCGGAGGTGCCGCCCGGCCCGGAGGTACCGTCGGTGCTTATACCTTATTGTCCCGGCATTTCGTTTGTTTCCTTCTTAATTAATGCTAATTATCGTTGTTTGACATTCGCCATACGGCTATCGTGATAATATTTTATCGTACAATAGGACTTTTCAATCGTTCGCTCTCCGCGACAATGTCTCGATTGAACGCGCCTTTCGGCGCTCGCGCTCGCATACGGCCGTGCGTAGGACCGTGCGTCGACGACCGCCTGGCCGGCCGGTTGGGTACTATAAGAGATACGTCGCGCTCGGCGCGTCGAACGAGTCGAGCGAGTCCGGACGAGTCGTAAACGTACTTTCTCGAGTCTCTCGCCACTCCGGCGTGTTTCGACCGCTCTCCGTACCGTCGCCGACCGCTTGGCCGGTCGGTTGAGTACTATAAGAGGTAGGAGAGATTAATATTGTACGTGTCGCGCTCTCGACGTTGACAAACGAAGAATCGCCCGAACGGGTCGAGAACGGATTTTGTCGAGTCGCGACTCTGACACGGAGAGAACATTTATATATAAAATGTTTGATTTTGGAAACCACGAATATATAAAATAATATACGATCGTCGCAGAACGCGCCGCCGCCAAGTCTTCTCATGCTTGGAGGTTGCGTGTCTCGCGAGAACGTACTTTCGACTCTCGCGTCGTCTCGTATTCCTCTTCGCCGGGGATTACGGTGCGGCTCTTCTCGTTCGTCGCCGAACGCGCGCAAAATTAACGCACACTTATTTATTACGAGCACAGCATTGCCACGAGTCGGTGTCGCAAGACCGAATGGCTCTTATGTGGCGCGCACGCCTCTAGTGTGTTGGCCGCGCGGTTCCCTCTCGTTTCGTACGCAGCAGCGGAATCGTCGCGCTTACCGAGCATCTACTCCACGGATACGAGTTTGCGGGAAGAGTTGCTTCTTCCCGCTCGCTTTGTACGCCGTAGCGAAATCTTATTGCTGGTCGTGTGCGGTTAAACGCGTACGAACCAGACAGAACAGTCCTCGACGTCTAAGCATCGCCATCGTCGATCTAGCGTCAGGGTGAATCGCGCGGTCTCTCGAGACCGCGCATCATAACATTTGGGAGAATAAGAACACGAGTATTTTGATCTTGTGGATTTTTGAACGGAGAGGAGGAGGAAGAAGAGGAGAGGCGGCGGCGTCGGGGGTTTACTCTCGCCTCCGTCGTTCTCTCGTACGCTTTACATAATAGCGTTAAACACAGCAGAGTGTCGCCGACCGGCTGAGCAAGACCGGCGGCAAATAAAATGGCACATACAAGCGAGTCGCGCGCGCGTCGGTGTTTCGGCATCGAACGCGCGCGCGCGCGAAAAAGAGCTAGCGACGAGTCTTCGGGCTCGCTCGCGAGTTACTCCCTTGCGAGTAACCGAACACGAAGCTCCCTGGTTGATCCTGCCAGTAGTCATATGCTTGTCTCAAAGATTATAAATGTAATTTATTTAATTACATTTTTATTTTTTAAATAATACATATATACGTTCCAAAAAATATAAGCCATATTATTATATATGTACGTGTGTGTGGGTGTATAACTATCATTTAATACACATTCACGTTAAATCACATTATTTAATCATATTTAATAACTATATCACTAACATATATAATTAATACTTATAATAAATCATTTTTAAAGTAATTTTTTTTAAATTCTAGTTATCATTTTATCAAAATTATGAAAAAAAATTGATACAATTGTTAGAAAACTTAAATGTGCATAACTTTTTAATATATAGGCATTAATAAAATAAACATAGTGATTGTTAATTTTTTATGCTACAGCTACGCATAAAAGTACTAAAATGCTTAGAACTTTAAATTACTTTAATATTCAACTGTATATATTATTATAACTTTTCTCGTTTTATACTATATTTAAAAAATAATATTTAATAATTACTTTATTGCACTTACAACTATGCATATGTATTTAATACTGTAACCATTTAAATAATAAAATATATATATAATTACTGTGTATGAAATTAATACATTCAAAGTAAAAAAAGTACATATGCAAAAATAAACTCTATAAAATCTATAAATAAACGTAATAATAATAAACTGTGCAATAAACGTAATAATAAACGTTCAAATATTTTATTTATTATATATTAAAATTATTCTATTTAATAACCTGTCCTTTTCTTGTTTAGATCTCCTCATTTTCGCATCTCTTCTTTTGTTCTTTCTTTTTCCTAAAAAGAAATATGTGATTGTTATACATAGGTGCAATAAGTCAATTCTGCAATAAATATTCTATACAAAAATAACAATAAGTTCTTAAATGTTGTATTTAATTTAAAAAAACTAATACACGCAATAATGAACAGATAGTGCATGTGTTCACCCTCTTTAAAATCAGTTTCTTATAAAAATAAAAAGTTTGAGATAAGATGATAAAATAGTTAAATTGAGGTATATTATATATAACTTACAAATCTCGGTCAAATCTCTGCTTGGCTAAAATTAGCCATCTTGCAATTATATCCTCAACTTCCTTATTTGTTAAATTGGTTCTTGAAGTTCGCGCAGCATCTAACAACAAGTTTAAACAGATATGTGTGGTTATAGATTATATAAAAATTTAAAGCGACTTAATTTTATATATATATATATATATATATATGTATATA